>NC_071278.1:18824246-18946746 GCF_023375685.1 Ictalurus furcatus
GAGTGTGGGTGGGTGTGTGGGTGGATAGTTGGGACATGGGCATGTTCTCATATCTTTGGTGGGACTAAATGTCCCCACAAGGATTTTGATATTGTTGTTTTCCTTTTAGGTTCTTGGATTAAAATCAGGATTAGTTTTAAGTATAAGCATTGCATTAATAATTATGCCAAAGGTTCTCACAAACATGTGTGTGTTTTCAGGTGAAGATGAGCGCCGAGGCGGCGGACAGGGAGGCCGTGACTGGCAGTCGGCCCACTACGCCACCACAGACTGCCTGGTTCGAGTTTCTGCTCGACCCGTCTTTACTTGAGCAGCACTTACAAAAAACCACCTCAGGTCACTATACCATCTTCTATATGTGTCCTCTTTATTAGATGTGCTTATATATAGGTGCACTTAGGCATACAGTTACTCCCTGTATCTCATCTGTTGCTGTACACAATGTTAGCCACCCTCTATCACCTCCACCAATGGAAAAAGAAAAGCAAAGCGTCACTTCTGACCAGATATAATTTGGGTGATGGATCAGCTGGATCTCAGCACAGCAGTGACACTGACATGGTAGCTTTCGCTGCAGTGGTACAAGTGGACCAGTTACAGCAGTGTTACTGGGAGTTTTAGGGCATTTTCACTACTATTTACCAAGTGAAAGGGATACTTTTGGTTTGCTTACTAATTGTTGTTTTTTTTTTTGGAGTGCGGAGACCTTGAAATAAATTACCAAGGTGCTTCTCCATCAGCTCCCAAGCTCCCTAGGTGGTGAATCAGTATATCATGTACACAAGTTTGGGACTGGTAAGGACCCTGGCTCACTACATATTGGAACACTGATGACTCAATTTCCAGAGACATGACTACGTACTCGCGTTATAAATTCTCACCACTGGCATTTATCAACAACAGGCAGGGCAGGACTGATATGTTTCTGGCATTATATTATGTCATATAAATGTGTTAGCTTAATCACATGTATTTCTGTCATGGTACTTCAAGCAGGATTGTAAGCTAGCTAGTGGAATTTTAAAAGTGATTAAACACTCAAAAGTCATTAGACTCAAACAAACTGTATATAGAACGTCAAATAAAGTTAAAAATCACTAATGTAAATAATCATTTAAAAACTACAGAGACGATAACAAGGTACTTACATTTGAAGACGAAGCGTTTGTCCACCATTTATTTATTTATTTTTTCATTTTATTATTATTATTATAATTATTATTATTATTTTAGCTGAGAGGCTTCAGAAAATATTTTATAGTCATTTCCAGTAAGGGAACATAGTGAGCATTGATGCTCCCTGGTTTTTGCATTGTGGGATATTTTTTTGGGGAGTGAACGTTCCAGTGCACTGGAAGGATTTTGCGATTGAGACAGCCCTTAAAATTGCCGACTTCCTGATCAGTGCCCTGACTACTGAACTAGGGAGCTGACTGAGACACACCCCTAGATAATTATCTTGTGCATCGCATCCAGCATTTCTTTTCTGTTTTAGTCCATCAGCCAAAATATCTAGAATATCTCATTTCTGCAATGTTCATCTCTGTCGTGTGGTTCAAGATTGCACCTTTGTGGCTCAGTTAAGCAACCCGCTTTCACAAAGTATGTCACCTGCCACCCAAAATACAGTGAATATTTGGTACACTTCCTGCAGCTGGCTCGATTCAGAGTTCAATCACTTTGCGACTGAAATATTATATACTTACCAAGTGCCTTGTTATGTGATGTGATATGTGTACCTCATAAAATGGCCAGTGAGTATAGTGGAATTTTTTTTATGGTTTAAAAAAAATTGTATTTCATGTTTATTTAACTTGCTGTGCTTTTTATAGCTCTGCCATATTCTAAGATCTGTGGTTACTGGATTACCATTGCAAACCTTTCATCCACTAGCAGGATCACCTTATGTCTTTTTCCATGTGGCAAACAGACCCTCCTCCAGTGCAGCTGGTTATCCAGTTCTTGGAGCAAGCCTCTAAGCCTTCTGTGAATGAGCAGAACCAGGTCCAGCCCCCTGCAGACAACCGGCGCAATCGCACTCTCAAACTCCTCGCTCTCAAAGTGGCAGCACATCTTCGGTGGGACCTGGATGTGCTCGAGAAAGGGTGAGGGGTCTTAATGATGTGATAATACAAAATACTAATGTACTAACACTTATAATGCGGTGACGCATTACACGTTAGGTTGTTATATATATATATATATATCTATCCATCCATCCATACATCAATCAATCACAACACAACCAGTATCTGTATACTTCCCCTCCCTGAAACCATGGGATATTTCTTTGGCGTTTTAAATTCAGCAGGAGTTAAATGCATAATTTTAATTATGTGAACAAACACTTTTGTAATCTGTGTAATGTTAGGTCTTTTTTATTTTCATTTTAGTCAGTAAGAAATTAAGCTGGGAAAAATCACTGACTTCACCATTTCCTCTACTCTTGGATCATCTTTGACACCCCACGTTAACCCCTGATGTGCAATCATTTAACGTTACATTATTTTGCCCAAAATTATTTAATTTGTTGGATCAAGTAAATCCTATGATTGATTAAAACACCCAAGGACCAGTTGGCTTGAATGTCTAAGATCGGTCAGGATGATCACTGTCATTTGAATATTAGCGGCTTAGTGGTGTGCACGTTTGCCTCGCACCTCCTGGGTTGTGGGTTTGAATCCCGCTGCCGCCCTGTGTGCGTGGAGTTTGCCTGTTTTCCCCGTGCTTCGGGGGTTTCCTCCAGTTACTCTGGTTTCCTCCGCCAGTCCAAAGACATGCGTTGTAGTTTGATTGGCATCTCTAAATTGTCCATAGTGTGTGAATGAGTGTGTGTGCGCGATTGTGCCCTGCGATGAGTTGGCACCCTGTCCAGGTTGTCCCCTAGTCCAGGGGCTCACGTGACCCTGTGTTGGATAAGCGGCACAGAAAATGGATGGATGTAGTGTGTTCTTGTGTCTTCATGCAGCTGAGTGTGTCCATGGTAAGCGAATGAAGACTGCCTGGTTCACTGGAACTACTGATACAATTTCAGTAGATCCAGAACATGTTGCGTAGTAAATTTAATTGATCCTCAATTATTATTGGTTATGAATGACAAAAATACGAAGTTGAGATATTGAACCGTATAAGAATCTGGTAGTATCTTCACCGATCGCTCGACAACAAGTACTCCCTAAATGGTAATTCAGTACCTTCGTAGTTAGTTAGGAACTTTAATTCTCTGTAGCTGAATTGAAGACATTTGTGATTTTTAACAGCAGCCATGCTGGTGCACCCTGGGTTTCAAGTCCAAAGTGTGATGTATAAAGTTGTCCTGTTCTGTGTGTGTTTTCAGCTTGACCATTCCTGTGCTGAACATGTTACTGAATGAGCTGCTGTGTGTCAGTAAAGTCCCACCTGGAGTCAAGCACGTAGACTTGGACCTGTCCACGCTACCTCCCACTACTGCTATGGCAGTTCTTATATACAACCGCTGGTAAGTGTGTAGGAGTGTGTAAGGATTCAGGCATAACGGATCAAAATCTGCATGATCAATTTTTTCCTAGTGCAGCACTTAAATATATAAGTTTCCATACAATATTATTCACATGGTGTAAGAATGTGAAATTGTTGTTGGAATCAGTTCTTCTCATGTAACGCCACATTCTGTTTCTTTTATTTAAAGGGCCATGCGTACTATAGTGCTGAGCAGCTTTCCTGAGAAACATACAAAACCTGGACCACATCAGCTGAACATGTACGTATCTTACGCCTGGCTCAAATACTCAACCCGACGTGACGAATGTTCTGCCAAAATTTTTTTTAGCAAGGCTTTTATTTGTGGCTGGGGGGAAAGGAGTCTAGATTAGATGGTTTACTCCTAATCCAGACTTTCTGTCATATTTATTTTTCTTCTGCCAGGATGAATCTGGTTCAGCAAGAGAAGGAACTGACTGAGAACATACTGACTGTGGTAAGACATAAACACTTCATAGATTCTCACAGATACGTGCACTCCTTTTATTCAGCAGCTTCTTTTATCCAACGTGACTTATATACTGAAATAACATGCAGTTAACATTTAATTGTTTAACTGACACGTTTCTAAAAGTAAGTAAGGTTTATATATAAAACATGTTTAAAACGATTTGAATAAAATGGTACATGAAGTAGCATACTGGGTGTCCCAAAAATTTCCATACGTCGGGGACTATGTTTGCCAGCACCACGTCTGTTGTGCCTTCATCAGTGGACGTCCACTTCTCGGTTGGTCTGCAACACTTGAATAAGTTTGTCAGCAGTGGTGTGTGTGTGTGTGTGTGTGTGTGTGTGTGTATTTGTGATGTGCTCGCCATGTCTCCTGTCAAAGTCCATCGCAACCTTGCAACAGCTTCCCGATCCACCCATGAGAATGATTTCAATATGTAAATTAATACATTTATAAATTAAGTCAATATGTAAATTTTGGAAGACATTTTGCTAAAAATTGTTACTTTCCCCTCTTTATATGGAGACTTTTGGGACACGCTGTAGAATAGGAAGTCTAAACAATAAAATGAAATAACACAAAACATCCAGAGGTTTTCAACAGCTTAAGCTTTCCCCATGCAGTATTTTCCTAGACAGAGAATACACTTTCTATTACATGTAGGTTCCTCCCAGCAGCCGCCTTTTGTTCATTTTAAAAATGTCTATCTTATCTTATTTATTTATTTATTTATTTACTCCTTGTGAATCAGGATGTATAAATGTATCTAAGTGATCTGTTATCCTTTAAAATGCTTGCATATTGAAAGCTTTATTCTTAAATGTCAGCTACTGCTTGATGATTGTTGTAGAATAAAATAGCGTGACTTAATCTCCTGCCATTAATTAATTAATTAATCAAATGTTTGTTGCTCTGTTTGACAGCTGAAGGAGCAGGCCACTGACTCCATAACAGTGCTGGAGGGAGCTCTGAACATTAAGAAGGATTTTTACGTCCATACTATACGGACGCTTGACCTGCTGGCAGCTGATGCCAGTACAGCCAACGGCGAGACAGAATGCTCCACAGCCGGCCTTAGGATCAGTGCTGATGAGCTCCACTGTCAGGTAGAATACAATCGATGATTGAGTGATTAATGTTAGTAATCATCTGGTTAGCTGGTGTCTAGGGGGTGTTCTGGCGCGCTATGGCTGCCGTCGCATCATCCCGGTGGATGCTATACACTGGTGGTGGTTGAGGACATTTTCCCCCCCTATACAATGTAAAGCGCTTTGAGTGCCTAGAAAAGTGCTATCACTTTAATACTAATCTGTGACTGACAAGAACCAGGCGTTCATTTATGCCTTCATGGAAATTAAAATGTTTGTTTTTTTTCCAACATCTAAGCTCTGATCTGATTTCCTGTGTTTCATTTGAATGTTGTTTTGTCGTGTGATAATGTTCATATGGTTGTCTGTTTTGCAGGTGCATTATGATTTAGGAGGTATTTACTTCCAGCATGGCTGTTCTGACCCTTCAGCCTATGTGAAGGCTCAGGAGCACTTCCGCAAAACGAGGGAACTGTTAGCGAAGGTATACGAAATTCATACACTGTGCGCTCTCTCTCTCTCTGTCTCTTTTTTGCTTTTCGTTTGTTGGCTACAGCTACAGTTGCAAGGCTTCTGGGGTATGCCTTTAGTGCCATCTCCTCTAGTGCCATATTCGTTCTAGTTTGAAATGAAACCCAGTGGTTGCTTTTCATTCTTTGTGCATTCGGTTTTTTTTTGTTTTATTTTTAAGAAGTATTTTTTTTTCTCTCCAAACTTTCAATGAACACGGCTTAAAAAAAAAATTCAGAGGATATCCATAAATAAACCGTAACCCTTCTCAAATGTATGCGTGTTGGTTTGCAGCTGAGCTCGGATCCGCTACACTGTCATCTAGACGAGAAGCGACTAGCCGGCTACTGGATGGCATGCAGAACGCTGACCGGCTCTTCGGACTCCAGCGACAGCCAGCTCACCCCCTACTGCCTCATCAACAGCTTAATCAAGACTCACAATTACCAGGTCAGGATTATTTCTTTTTCAGGATGCAGTGTGCTGTCATTATGTAGTGTGCAGGAGCTGAAGGATTTTAAGAAGTCACAGTAATCATATCTAATACAGTACACAAGATGGTGCTGAATCAATGACTATGAATATGGTCATTGCTGAATATGACTATGAATATACGACAGTGATATTATCCTGTTGTTCTGCATGATAACCGGCTCCTTGTTGGAGTTCAATTATGTCTTTTCACTGATCTATGTTATTTATTTCGTAAGTAACCTTGATCAGAGAGGGACATTTTTGTATTTGTTGCAGGCGTTGATCGAAGCCTTCATCAAAGACAACATTACGCACAGCCTGCCGAACAGCTTCAGACACTCGGTTCAGCTGGAGCTTCTACATAAGGTTCAGCAAGGGTGAGCCACACAGTTCTACAATACGATCACTTATACTCGGTTACTAAAGGAAATCTGCTGCTGATGATAAGTTGTGAGTGTAAATTTCAGATCTGTAGTAATACCTTTAAAAACCACAGCATTGCTGAATTCCTGATTCTGATTGGTCAGAAGGTGTTGATTTTCTATAACAGCAGCTCTGGCAGTATTTCCACAGGCAAGGCAAGTCACAGGTTTATATTAATGGGCTCATTCTTACGTTATCATTTCTAAAGTAACAGCTTGTTATCAGAGACTTGTAAGGTGGTCACTGCAAATAACAATACTACTACTACTGAACAAATTCTTAAATGTTATTTAACAAAAAATTTCGATATGCTGAAGCTTTCTGTAAAGAGATGTTTATTTAATATTTCTGGGGGGAATCTCCAGACAGGGCTGTAACGCATGGATAAACATGTGAAGAACATGTGTGTGTGTATGTGTGCGAACAGGGACGTGATTACGGAGGAGGTGTGTTATAAGCTGTGTGTGTGTAATGCTGTACGGGACGCTCTGGAAGGTCAGGTGCTCAGTGTCCGCTTTCACCAGCTGCTGCTCAAACCCAGCAAACGCACCATCAGCTTCCTACTGGAGGTACAGTGGGGGAAACTGATTACTGGCTGACACGAGCAAACCTATTGTTTAATCTATTTCATAGTTTATGCTTTTTCTTGTTTCTTTTTGTAGGTATGTACAAGGTCCTTAGATAAGGAGCATACCTCGGAGATGTCCAAAAGGAAAATGGCTCTCTTTCTCAAGTGAGTACTCTTATTGGGTGCTTACTGGGGTCTGTGTCATAGGCTGATTGGTGCAAGATTTAAATAATCAAACTGTTTGAATTGTACTTGGTCCATGTGGTCTGACCCAGACTGTTTATTCATAGGAATCTTTGTGAGAGGTTAGAGGAGATTCCTTTGGCCTACATGGTTTCATCCCATAAGCTCTTCATGGAGCTGCTTTCAGATGAGGAAAAGAAAACTCTGCTGGATCAGATGAGGAGAAGATCAGCTACCGTCAACCTCAGTGCCAAGCCGCTGCCCTCCTTCTACGACATTCCAGGTATGCAAGGTGTCATTACCATTTATGTTATGATGAGATGCATGGAACATTAAACATTAGGACATTTATTTTTATTTTTTGGTACTCATCTGTAGCCTCCGCTAGTGTGAACATCGGTCAGCTGGAGCAGCAGCTCATTCTCTCGCTGGATGCACGTCAGATCAGACAGATTCTCATTGAGCTTCATGGCATGGCTGAACGTTCCTTCTGGAGAGTAAATAGCAAGGTCAGAAGAATGAAAGTTTACAGTTCATGTTCATTTCACCTTAAAATATATCAGACCAGTCACTTGATAACCCCCAGGAAGAGATAATGGCAATGTTTTTATCAGTCCTTCCAAGGTTTCACCATTTTGTGATTGCAGAAATGAACACAAAATCAAGCAAACTCCACAATATTCGGAGGAGCTTGCAATTTTCCAAATTACTGCAGATTTTCTGAAGATATGGGCCAAGACGCGTCATGTGATGTCATCACAACGCACGTTCGGCCACATTCGGCCAAAGCCGTCTTCGATTCACATATGTTGAACATGAATACAGCTAAAAGGTCTCATTTAACGTTTCGTGCATATGCATTTTTTCCAGTTCGAGTAGTTTTCCGCCAACAAAATCACAAAAAAGTCCATAAATTGCCCACAGCCTAATCAAGCATTTTTGGCAGTAACAATCTGGCATTGTTTTAGCCACTTTATGTGCTATCTTTATGTGGCCTTCTGCTAAAGCAACCTGGGCTTCCAGAACACCTCAGCAGTGCCACAGACTGATTGCTTCCATGCCACTCCGCATCGATGCAGTACTTCGTGCAAAAGGAGCGCGTTGAGTGCGTAAATGAACATACTTTTCAGAAGGTCGTCAAGTCTGTATTATGAATTCTTTATTCTAATATTTTGAGACACTGGATGTTTGATTTCCATGAGCTGTAAGCAGTAAGCATCGAGATTTCAAGAGTTGTGTTAATGTAAATTTTTAGTCTGAATTTTATATTTGTAACACTCAGTTTGTGGGTTTTATTTTAAATAAATGAAAAAATGGTACTGAAAGTTTGATCCCCGCCAATCTGCTTAATCGAAATAATAATAATAATAACCGGACGACTAATCAATTATGAAAATAATCGTTAGATGCAGCCTTAGTTAAATATATCCACTCTTGTGGGAAGACAAACAAATTACGAATACTAATTATCCAGGGTCTAAATATACTGTTAAACAAAAACCCTGTGAGAGAGGAAATGAAAAAAACAAAACAAATGAGTGCAGAAGTTTTTATTTATTTATTTAGTGAGTTCAGGTGTAGTGCACTTTTAAGTGCTTATTTACAATTAACAGAGAAAATGATCAGTTATTATGCTGAGTCACTGATGCATAACATTTTATTATCAGACTATATTTTGTTATAGGAACACACTTTGATTTAGTTAGTAATTTAGCCTATGCTAGATTTTGTAAATAAATGACTAAATAAATGTTGCCCTGTTTCTACTGCCTTGCCTCTAGTGGGAAGTTCCTTCAGACTACATAAACGTCATCCTCGCCATTAAGGATAACCTCACGCGGGACCTCCTGTTCATTCTTATGGCCAAAGGCCTTCACTGTGTCAATATAAAGGTCTGTACTTTATCAGTGTGTCATTAATATCAAAAACATACTTTTTTTTCTTTTTTTTTCTTTGGACTTTATACAAAACTCTTCTCGTCGGTTTTAAAAAAGCATTGTTTTCAAAAATGTTAATTATGAGTTCGATTGCATTGTTACATGAAGCGCGCACTTGTTGCAGGACTTTGTTCATGCGCGCCAGCTTTTCTCGGCTTGCCTGGAGCTCGTGACTGAATTCTCACCGAAGCTGCGCCAGGTCATGTTGAACGAGATGTTGCTGCTGGAGGTGCGAGCACACGAGGCCGAGGGTGGGATGGAAAGACCCCCTTCAGACCTGGTGAGCCGGGTGCGAGGCTACCTCGAGATGAGGATCCATGGTAAGAGACGCATTTTTCTCCTCACTTGGACCCTCACCTATTATTCATCTTTTCATCTAACTTCATTGCATGATGTCATGGGTTCATATTGATTGCTATTCTGTGATGTGAATTTCATAATTTCTTTCAGATATTCCCCTCAGGCAGGTCATTGGGGAAGAGTGTGTGGCCTTCATGTTAAACTGGAGAGAGAACGAATATCTCACATTACAGGTGCCTCAGTCACTGGTGAACAACAACCCATATATTAAGGTGAGGATATATCTGTGCTATGCATCTGCTTAGTTATTTGGAGGGAATGGAGTAGATTTTTTTTTTTGCTTGTGGTATTTTATTTTAAGACCCTGGACTTTTTTAACACTACCTGGCAAAATTCAACAGTGAAGTCAGATCTAATTTGCTAATATCTAATATGACTGATCATCTTATCGACGTTCTGGATTGGAGATTGTATTTCTGTCTCATTTGATCATTTCCCTTTTGTGAGTAGCTCGGGCAGCTCCTGGCTTCCACCTGTAAAGAGCTCCCGGGTCCTAAAGAGAGTCGGCGTACAGCTAAAGAACTGTGGGAGGTGGTGGTGCAGATCTGCAGCGTATCCAGCCAGCACAAGCGGACCAGCGATGGCAGAGTCAGCCTCATCAAACAGAGAGATTCCTCACTCGGCATCCTGCCCAGGTGAGACACGTATTCAGCAAGGCCTGGTTAAGTATGTGCTCTGCTAAAATGAATTAGGATGAATTAAGCCAGAGACTGTGCATGTATAATTAATAAATTAGATAGATGTGTTGGACTGGTAAAACTTACTTTTAGGTTATTTCTACTCCAATCTCCTGTTCAACAAGGAGATAGCTTTTCTGTTGTGGTTTCGGTAAACCTGTGCCCACTGTAGCCTCGGATCTGTAGGCCATCTACCTTAAGGTTCTGCGTGTTGTGCATTCTGAAATGCTTGTCTTCACCACGGTTGTAAAGGGATCACATTGTCCCCATTTTGGTGTATGACGTGGGCATTACATGAAGCTCTTGATCTGCATCTGCATGATTTTAGGCATTGCAGTGCTGCCACGTGATTGGCTGATTTGGATATTTCCATGAATGTGCAGGTGTGTTCGTAATGAAGTTAGGAGCTATATATTGTGCTGTAATGGAGATAAAGCGTCAAAGATTATGAACTACTCAGAACAGTGGCTTTCCTGGAAAGATCTGAGGAACAGTATTATTTAAATGCATTAAGTGCTTCTTTTTCTATGTAAGTACACCTGAGGTAAAGACATGTTCATGAAAATGGCCTGTTTAAGAATAATACTGAATCTGAATATGTCCCTTACTTGCTCTCAGGAATAAATTCATCACATTTGTCAAAAAACTGCGGGTGAGTTTGTGAAGCTTTTGCGTATATACATGTTGTTCCGGTATCTTAACACTCCACATTTATTTATTTTTACTAAAACACCACTAATTATCATGATTTTCTGCAGGAGCCTTTGGTGCTGACCACACTCATCTCTTTATTTGTGAGACTGCATTGTATCGTAAGGGTATGTATAAGCAAATCACTTACATTTTCTTATTTCTTCAACTTCAGACCTAATATAAATGAAATACATTTAATAAATTGAAATTAAGCATTTATGCCTACTGTAATCGACTCCCTTTTTTAGGACGACATTGTGAATGAAGTGACAGCAGAACACCTGTCCATATGGCCTTCCTCCCTGGCAAAGTAAGTGTCACACTCCTGCTTGTTCTATAGGTTTTGAAAAGAGATTTGCATAATGAAGACGTGTGCAAGAGCAATAGGCGCAGTAAGAATTAAAGCTGTGTATTATAGCCATAGTTAATGTTGAAAGACATGATTGAAAGTGCAGCCTCGCCTATTCCTCGGTCCCTCCAGGATTTTGCGGTTGCAGAAATGATCGCAAAATCAAGGACACTCCACAGTATTTGAAGGAGCTTGCAATTTTTCAAAATTTTCGCAGATTTTGGCCAAGATGTATCATGTGACATCATCACAACTCAGCCAAAGTCCCCTTCGATTCACGTGCGTCAAACATGAGTACAGCTAAAAGGTCTCATTTACCAACAAACATCATTGCGAAGGACCAAGTCAAGTAGTTTTCCACAGGAAAAAAAACTCCGCAAATTGCATTGCAAATTGGAAGAAAAAAATAAAAAAATAAGCCGCAGCAAAATCAAGCGTTTTTGGCTTCAACGATCACAAAAAAACTCCGCAGAATCCTGTATGGACTGATTCCTTTATTTTTGTTTCAAAGAAGCATGTTTGATGATGATGATGATGATGATGATGTGATGCACATCTCCCAGTATACAGTCTGTTGATGTGGAGGCTGTAGCAGTAACAGTGAAGGAGCTTGTAACCTACGCTCTCACCCTCAACCCCAACAACCAGTCCTGGCTCATCACCCAAGCAGACTTATACTTTGGCAAGTGTCACTGTAGAAAACTTAGTTGGAGATCTCAGCCCTATTTATTTATTTATTTATGTATGTATGTATTTATTTATTTATTTTTAAACCAACGGTGGTTTTCAAACTGAGTGGTAATTCAGAGGTTCTGTCTATTTTTGCAGGTAACTCCTAAAAATATTGAAAATTCTACTAATTATATATATATATATATATATATATATATATATATATATATATATATATATATATATATATATATATATACAATCTCCGAATGTAAATGTTTTGCAATAATCTTTGTTGCATTAATAGGGTCTGAAAGAATTCAGATGGTCTTGTTTATGGTCACTGAAAGTAGTACTCATTTTTAACTTAATTGCTATCCGCTGAGCAAACAACAGAAGCAGCTGTTTTATCTAAGCATGTATAATGGACGTTTAATAAATGTTAAAATGTATGAATATACTGTGACGAGTCCGACTTTTCCATTTGATTTGATACCACTGACCCCACAGCATCGCTTGTGAAAATAACGTGAAAATAAAATACAGAAAACAGCACTGGAATTGTGGAGCTCACATCATAATCCCATGTCAGCTTTATCAAAAGCGGTTATGTTTTCCCTTACACGTGATTCAACGCAGAAACCCATTCTCTCAGAGTTGTCTACTTTGAACAGTGGGTTCAAAAAGATGCGTTTGTGTTTCTAGAGTGAATGAAAAGGCGAAATGAACGAGAAAATATTTGTTTACCTGCTTTAATGTTGACTAGGCCCAATTATAAAAAAAACTACTTTAGTAGTTACATGGAAAAGACCTCTGATCACCGGGAAATATAGCAGTTTATATATTTCTATAACGCAAATTGTTTATTATTCTTTTTTTGTTTGTTTGTTTTCTTTGGGCAGTGACGAACCAGTACTCTGCTGCCATGCACTACTACTTACAGGCAGGTACTGTGTGCTCGGATTTCTTCACCAAACCTGTCCCTCCTGACGTCTACACTGATCAGGTACAACCAAATAAGACCTCTGGTACTTACTGCTTACTCTGTTACAGTTTATCATTACACGACAAATCCAAGTTGTTTAGCTTGGTTTTAAGCTGGGGCTTTTGATGTCAAGTACTTCATCAGATTATGTAACATGGTGTCCTGCTGTAGGAAAATAATCAACACTGAATAATGTGATTGTACTGTATGTAATGCAGAGTCACTGTCTGCATGTCGCCAAGCAAATTGCTGATTAATTTTACCACATTTTTCTCCCCAATTTGGTCACCTGCCAATTCCCACCCACCAGCCAGTTCTCCCCAGTCGTACAACAGCTACCACCTGGGGAGGGTGAAAGCTAGCGTGTGCTTCCTCTGAGCCAACCACATCCTTTTCTCGTGGCAGTTTAACACTCAGAGGAAAGCGCTGTCCACCCTCTTCTGCATATGTGAGCTCACAGATGCCCACAATTGGCTCAATGGGCTTGTTTGTCCGGCACATCCCACTGATGCCGATTTGGATTGAGATCTGGGGAATTTGGAGGTCAAGTCAACACCTTGAACTCTTTCGTGTTCCTCAACCTGGCGAAAGAGGCCACTGCCATTAGGGAATACCGTTTCCATGAAATGGTGTACTTGGTCTGCACCAATGTTTAGGTAGGTGGTACGTGTCAAAGTAACATCCACATGGATGCCAGGACCCAAGGTTTCCCAGCAGAACATTACCCAGAGCATCACACTTCCTCCACCAGCTTACCTTCTTCCTCATAGTGCATCCTGGTACCATCTCTTCCTGGTACCACTGGACAGTGGTCAGCATGGACACTCTGACCGGTCTGCAGCTACGCAGCAAGCTGCGATGCACTGTGTGTTCTGACACCTTTCTGTCATAGCCAGCATTAAAATTTTCAGCGATTTGTGCTATTGTAGCTCCTCTGTGGGATCAGATTAGATGGGCTAGCCTTCGCTCCCCATGTGCGTCAGTGAGCCTCGGGTGCCCATGACCCTGATGCTGGTTCACTGGTCCTTCCTCGGAGCACTTTTGGTAGGTACTAACCACTGCATATCAGGAACACCCCACAGGACCTGCCGTTATGGAGATGCTTTGACCCAGTCGTCTAGCCATCACAATCTGGCCCGTATCAACATCGCTCAGATTCTTGCACATTTTTCCTGCTTCTAACACATCAACTTCAAGAACTGACTGTTCACTTACTGCCTAATGTATCCCACCCGTTGAAAGGTGCCACTGTAACAAGATAGTCAATGGGTTTTGGTGTGTTTTATATAACTTCACCTGTCTGTAGTTTTAATGTTGTGGCTGCTTGGTGTGTAGCTGTTCATTATCCATTTTTACAAATGACCGTTTACACTCTGTAATGTTTTGACAGGTTCTGAAGAGAATGATCAAGTGTTGCTCATTGTTAAACTGCCATACTCAGGTAAGGTAGCACAATCGGTGGTACCCAGTTGAACATTTCTAAAAACAGGAAACATGGATGTAACGCCACCGTTGGTTTTGTAGGTCGCTGTTCTCTGCCAGTTTCTGAGGGAAGTTGATTATATGACTGCATTCAAAGCTCTCCAGGAGCAGAACAGGTACAAAGGCAAATAGATTAGTTTTGTACTATTATGCTATTCATACAGTATGCTGTCCAAGTATGTGGATAATATAACGACTTTCTTTCTTCTTTTTTTTAAAAAATCAAGCCATGATTCCATGGATTCGTTTTACGACTACATCTGGGACGTGACCATCTTGGAGTATTTGACCCGTATCCTTTTAGAAACTTGCGTGTGTACCTGTATGTTTAACTGTTCTGTGAGGACCAAATGTCTGGAGATTTAATTTTTCAAAATATATATATATATTTATTTTATTTAAGAAATATATTAAAGTGAAATGTATGTATTAATTAATGTGTTTTCACGCTTGATTAATTACTTCAAGTCTTAACTCTCCAACACTGCAGACATTCATCACAAACGTGGTGAGCTTGAAAAAAGACAAGTTGCTGTGAGTATCGTATAAATTAATTTCACCAACTCGTACTGCAAAATCGAGCTATTTATTAAATCTTGACTATTTATTATACAGTAGACTTGATTTCAAAAACTAATTTTGTAGCAGTTATTTCAAATCCCCTCCCTTTTATTTAGCATGCAATACCTACATGTTTTATAAATTATAAAGCAAAAATATATATCATGATCCATATTATAAAGATATCAAGCTGCTTTGAGCACAAGTTAAACAGACACCTGACTGATATTAAGCTCTGATTTGAACAGATCAAGGCTATCGGACAGACCGAGCTCAACTCCAGTAACCCAGAGGAAGTTTTGCAGCTCGCTGCTCAGAAGAGAAAGAAGAAATTCCTTCAGGCCATGGCCAAACTTTACTTTTGAAGTAAATTCACAACACCAAAAATGTACATTTTTTTTTTAAACAACAAAAATAAATACATTCAGTAACTCCAGTATTTTTTCCTGTATATTTCTTTTACAAATATACACTGTTGCTCTATGATCAAAATATATCCAT
Organism: Ictalurus furcatus; assembly: GCF_023375685.1. NCBI lineage: Eukaryota > Metazoa > Chordata > Actinopteri > Siluriformes > Ictaluridae > Ictalurus > Ictalurus furcatus. The sequence goes on from NC_071278.1 coordinate 18,839,680, forward strand.
ATTCATGTGTATTTTTAAAATATATATATATATATGTACAGTTACCTGTTACTTTATAAAGCTAAACTCAACAGCACAGTAATAGGTTAAATCTGTACAATTTCAGCGAATACAGCACATACTTTACAAAAAAAAAAAAAAAAAAATTCAGGTTCACAGGTGTTCAGATGGCAAAATTTTAAAAAATTATAATATTTTAAGACATTTGTTAACTTGGTCCTTTTACAGTACCATTATAATTCATTTTTAGTAGTTACATAGCAAAGAATATTGCACATTATATGTGGACATAAATTTAGAATCGTTAAATCTTCCAGGGTCACATTGTTTTTCAAATATTTTGAAAGTTAAGCTTCTTAAATAATCAAACATTTATTTACAAACTGTACTCGAACAGTGATGCAAATAAAATCCCTGAGGATGTGCTTTATATCTTAGTGAATTCTATCTATAGTGAAGTTTTATTTTGACTGTTTTGGGCTGAAATGGAAAGCAGTTTATGGAAGTCTTTTTTTTTTTCTTCTTCTTCTCTCTCTCTTTTTTTTTATTTTTTATTTTTTTTAAAAAACAAATGTCAACCTTCCTATTCACATTATACAATATAATAATCTCCCAACCGCTCCATAAAGAAGACTGTTTCAGCCCGGTGACTTTAGCTTTAGGGAAGAGAGGAGCACGGGTCAGATTGCAGCACTCGGTGTGCTGATGGCTCAGTGTGTGCTGGATTTCTCTGCGCTGCTTGGTGGTGTAGGGGGAAAGACGCCATTTGTGGGAATAGTGCGTGTTTGTTGTGCTTCATGCTGTCAAAAAAAACAACATATGGTTAATTGGCACAATAGATTTCACAATCGTTTATTTAAGCTGGGCAATGTGCCGATATAATATTGATGATATGATAAATTGTGTATATGTTAATTTTGCTTCAACTTAAAACTTAAGCTTTAAAATTGTAAAATGTTAACAAAAAATTCAATTTCAACATTTTATTCGCCTTTCGATCGATGTATGTATGTATGTGTCAAAAGTTTAGAAACACCCCTTCTTTAATTTTTATTTTTCCCTCCACATTATAACAGGGTTAATTATAACATACTTAACACAATAATAATAATAATAATAATAATAATAATAATAAAAATAATAATAATAATAAAAGTCCTCAAAACTCTGGAATAACACAAACGGAACTATGGGAATTATGTTGTGATAAAAAATCCCAAATAAATCAAATAACTTAGTAATTTAGCATCTTCAGAGTAGACTCCCTTTTTGCCTAGAATTTCCAGAAATGTATTCCTGGCCTTTTCTCAACAGATTTCTTGAGGAATCCTCCTGAGATGTTTTTTTTTAAACAGTATTTAAGGAGTTCACACCTACGCTGCACACTTATTGGATGCTTTTCGGAATATTTCATTCCAAGTCATCCATTAAAAATATATTTTTTTCTAAATAAAATGTTAGTTTTCTAATAAAAGAAATGAATACGCTGGTACAGCGATATTTTTGTCCACAACACCGATTTCAAACACTGATCGTGAGAAACGTTTCAGTTGAGTGTCTCCAAACTTTTGACCTGTAGTGTGTATTTTATTTTTTAAAAAAAAGAAAAAGGGAAAAAAAGTAAACAATTTTTTTTATAGACATCATGAAGTACGAGTAAGTTTGTGGTGTCTTATTTTTTTTTGTATTGAATCTTTTTATTAAAGCAACACTACTGTTTTGTTGGGCAAAACCTATATATCATAATTTATAATATTCTGTTGTAGAAATCTCTGAGAATCGTCATATGTATTTAATCGTTATATATATTTTCACCATGTTGCCAGTCCCTAGTGTCGAATACCATGTTTTTTACTTGACGAGGACTCGAGTCTTAAAACGTATTGCTAAGATGACAGGTTTGTCTGTTTTCCCATTGTAACTCACCAGCATGGAGAGGTAGTTGATGTGGGTTTGAATGTTGTGTCGGTCCTCAGAAGAGACTTTAGCAAAACTTTTAAGCTTTGCGCTCTCATAACCCATCATGGTCTCTGCAAAAGGAGCCATCCAGTTCACACAGCTCTCTACTGCCTCCCAGGTTAAACCTGCCACGGGAAGAAAAGGAGGTAAATAAAGCTGGTATAAAGCCTCTCTTTATAACAATATAATCATCCTTTATCTATAACTAAACCTCACTATACGTTACCGTGACCGTATCGCTGTGTGACGCGAACATGAAACACAGGAAGTGTGAATGCAGGAGATATTTCACTACAGAAACCGTAATGAGAAAGTACGACTTAAGCGATATTTTTAGAAAGCGTTTGGATCCGTTTCTATCTTTTTTTTTTTTTTTTTTAAACGGACTATGGTTTCAAAATGTTGTGGGGGGACACGGGAAAAACCCTGAACTCCCTGAACCCTGTGGAGCTGATATACATGAGTACCACCTGAAATTCCACTTATCTTCTGATACAAAAAAAAAAATAGTATTTGAAATTCTGACGTTGTTCTTACCTGATACCTTTTGTACGACTTCAAAAGATATAAAGTGGCAAAAGGCAGCTGCAGCCAGCACTCCATATTTAAACTCCAGTGAGCTGATATCCAGGATGCACAAATCTAAAAGCTGAGAGAAAAGCAAAATGTTTGCGAACTCAGTAAAGGGTTAGAGATGTGTATGGTGTGTGTGTTGCAACCTGGGAAAACCCTTCACATAGTGACGATATTTTTTTTTTTTTTCACTATACATCAGTTCGTACAGGATTTTTGTGATTGTTGAGGCCAAAAATGCTTGGTTTTGCGGTGACTTTTTAATGCAGTTCGCGGAGTTTTGTTGTGCTTTTTTGCGGAGAACTATTCAATTGGCGAAATTGCGATTGCACGAGATTGTTTTGCATGGACTTTCACGGCGATGTCTGTCGGTAAATGAGACCTTTTAGCCGCACTCATGTTTGACGCACATGAATCGAAGAGGGCTTTGGTTGAATTTGCGTTTGTGGTGACGTCACATGACGTGCCGTGGCCAAAATCTGCGGTAATTCCGAAAGATCGCAAGCTCCTCCGATTATTGTGGAATTTCTTTGATTTTTTCAACAGATCGCAAAATCTCGGAGGGACTGGTATATAGTTCTACAGTCTTTCTCTCTTTTGCATGGACCTCAATCACAGGTAAACCGTGGCACAGGAGCATCACGGACATTTTGACAGATGTTATCTGAATACAACGTGATGGATTAGGCTTGTGACACTCACCGTGTGGGGAAATCACACTTAGCTAGCAAGGTTTTAGACATCTTTAGGCAGACTGACTGTTTTTACCACCATGTTTGCTAAACTGCCTCATTACTCAGCATTAGACGAGGATCGCCCACACTGAAGGTCATTCAGTTCAAACGTATTTGCAAGGATTTAGCTACAGTGACATCCGTAAGGTTTTCCCAGACTGCCGCACGTATACAAACGTGTAGGATCGACGTAAACGACACACAGTCTTCGAACCCGTCTGTGTTTATACCTGTGTAATCTGTATGTACGTCTCTTGAGAGAACTGCGGCACCAGCACATTAGTGAAATCATACACCGAGGCCATCTGTATGTAAAGCTTCATCCACGAAACAACAGTTTCAGGATACAGGTCCCAATTTAATGCCTGTTAAACACACGAACATGTCATGCATGAATTCAATAAGACACCATTTCCCACATAAATACTGTTCTTCCTCAATGGAGTAAAATGTTGGAACATTTTCTTCCCTGTGTACTTTGAGTAAATGTAAGGCATCTATCTCTAGCTGCGTTGATTTGATTTAATTTCAGAATAGATAATGAAGGTACGTATAGACTGGTTAACATGAATACGGTCAGTATACATACTTTTAACATCATAAGCTCCATTTGTAGGATCTCCTCTTCAAGACATGCGCCATCTGTGACGTAGGCCAACTCCGTGAGCTTGGGTGGATAAATTTCCTGAATGAAAACGCATCATTTAGACCTTATTCCTCTCCTTGAAACAGTGAGAACCAAGAGCTTTTAAAGATACTTATTCTCCAGCTAGGGGTTTTTACCTCAATTTTGGAGGCGATGAAGAGAGCCGTGATGCCGATGAGCTGCAGACGCTCCTTTTCCATGTCGTCTTGGGTAAGCATGAATCTGTCAAAGAAGTCCTGTGCCAGGTAGAATGTCTGTCTGTGAAGCAAATAAGCCTCACATACCTAAAGGGAGGCAAAATTGTATACCATTACAGTATATTAGATTTTTGACAGTAATGTCATTTCCATAAAGCCAGTCAAACATTAAGTTCATTTTTATTAAACATTTACAAAATCATCAAAAATGAGGAGGAAGTGTACGGTGTAAATATTGGAGCAACATCCCATCAACTATATGGGGTTTCATTTTATTTACTAACTGGGATGCCACAATAGCGCCAATCTTTTTTTTTTGTCGCACACTGACTCAGAGAGCGCTGGTTAGTGCTGTGAAAAAGTATTTGCCCCCTCATGATTTCTTCTGTTTTTGTGTATATCTCTCACTATCCCCCCCCCCCAGAAATTAAAACAAAATCTAAGACAAAAACAAAGGCAACCCGAGTAAACACAAAATACAGTTTTAGAAGATGTTATTTATTGAGGCAAAAAAGTTATCAAAGTTATACAGAGTGATGGACCAGGATTGGGAAACATTTAAATAGTGTAGATTCCACTAAAGCTTATTAAATGCTTAAGTTAACTTTACAGTGCTGCATATGAGTCTTTTTTCGCCTCCCGTATTGTCACAAAAAGCACTCTTGGCAGCACGCTAGCAAAAATGATCAGCCAATTGAATTAAACTAATAGGGAAGGTGGGTAGTTATGAGAGTGAGGAATGTAAGTCCAGACCTGCCAATGGATACTGAAGGTTTATTAATGTTTGAACCAAATTGTGATATTTATAGCATGGTTACCTCCATGAGCCAGTCGAGTAGAACTGCTCTCATCTTGGGCTGGAGTCTCGGATGCCTCTCCAGACAGGTATTACTGTGCTTGTACTTGATCTCTTTACTCAACATCTTAACCCACACGTCCTCCGAACTCCCCCAGCTACGAGAGCAAAAGCAAGAAATATTAACACACACACACACAAAGCACAACAGTAAAGATATCTATTTTTATTGACCAAATTTTTAAGCCACAACTGGTTTAATTCTGCATCCTGTTTGTCTAGTCCACAACTGACTCACATTAGGAGCAATGAACATGTCGGGTGATGAGGTTGAGATTAATGATGGAAGACGCTATCCTCTATTTACAGCATAATGTAGTAGAGTATGTGTAACAACTGCTCAAATGCAACACCAATAAATCTATATTCCTGTTCTGACTTTGTAAACGACATCACATTAAAATTAATAAGCAAGCAGTAGTAACAATGAGTGTGTTTAGCTAATGGCTATAAGTTAATAAGCACTTTTACATGCACTTATGTAATGTAATATTGGGGAAACTTTGGGTTTCCATGAGCTGGTCAATAATCAGATTTCTTTGCATAGTACACTATCTTAAAACTATTTTTATTGAATAAATGCTAAGGTAGCTTGTTCAGCATACATAATTTAGAGTTATCATCCATAATGTTTTGTATTATTTGTCAGCTGGTTGGACGTATAAAATAATTCTCCAGGGTACTCTTGCAAATTACACCTAATGTCCATTCTTCAAACGGCTTTATTCGTCGATAATGATGAAGACAGTTTGTTTGCACACATGTGGGTGTATTTGTTTCGACAGTCGTAGTGATGGTGCGATCAGGGCACATCACTTAAGTCCAAAGTCAACCAACAGCTTTTTTTCCAGGAGGCACATTATTTTTTTTGGCAATAAATTCACAGATGGTGCTCTTACAAGCAATTTACTGACAAGCCACATTCGGTGACCCAAACCGAGATATAGTGTTAGAACTGACCTGAGTCGGGGCAGAGGTGATGGTCTAGAACATTTGGACAAGCCTGGCTGATCAAATGAATCATGAAGACCATCCATAGGGGTTTCAATTATGACTTCAGCTTTGCATGGTCCCTCATGAGCCCATAGGTTCTAAAACGATGAAGATATCCATCAGATTAATGACCAAAATGTAGAAAATATGAAGCAGATGAAAAAATATATATAACAGGTTGTTCTTTTTGCAACACTTATCAACACGGATCATGGTTGGGGTTTTACGCCGAATTGGGATAATTGTGGACAGAGTTGTTGGTGGTTTTTTATTTTTTTTTTTTTAAAGCTAGTTTAAAAATAGTCTGCAGCTGCCAAGGTCTTATTTTAAAGCAAATAACAGAATTTAAACTCAGCATGTATAGACAATGGAAAACAGTGAAAGCGTAAAAGGTTCGTTCACACATACACTGACTTGCCACGACAAACCGACCAGAGACCATTCATTTTCAATGAGAGCTGGCGAAGTTCAGTGACATGAGCGACAGCGACAGCTGGCGACTAGATGTGGGCGTGTCCAGCGCCCAGTAAGACATGTTTAACTTTAAGTACATTTGGAGCGACTTGGTGCAGCGACTACAAATATAATATATTATATTGTATGTATGTATGTATATACACACATATACACACACACACTGGTGAATTTTATATACAAATGCTCTCCTTCCAAAATGTTTAGTTTTAGTGGCAAGAAGAGCGGTTTGCTGTCAAAAGTGCCATGCTAGTTGCGCCACCCACCGATACACTCGCTATTGCGATGGCAACCAGTAGTAGGAACGCCTACTGGCGACTTCATAGTACAGCAATCGCCAGTGATAAAATTGCTGTATATGTGCAGACAGAGTGTATACGACGCACAGAAACATGTTTAAGATGAGAACTATCGCGATATTACAGTGATCCGGGTCGGAATGTGTTTAGCGTAGGTAGATGATAGCTCCATCGCACTCTAGTTTGAAATAAGAACGGAAGACTATACAAAGTTTTAAATGAAGATGGATGACATGAAAAGAAGGATATTCATGTATTTTCAAGTAAAGCAGCTAGTTGTGATTTTTTTTTTTGGATCACTTGAACTACAGGGTGCCCCAAAAGTCTCTATAAATAGGGGAAATGAACTGTACCCCATGTCCGCTGGGATAGTCTCCAGGCTCCCCGTGACCCTGTGTAGATTAAGAAGAACAGAAATCGGATGCTGTTATAATTTCCCCTATGTATAGAGACTTTTGGGACATTCTGTATATTGTCACAGTTGTGTCATATACCACCAACAATTGGGGGATAATTTCAGGTCTTTTTTTGTGTGTGTTGCTAGGCTGGAATTTTTTTCTGGGACATGGCAACCTTGCCACTGATCCTAATGATGAGGTTGATTTCAGCATGTTCTAGCAGTAACATACCTGAGTTTCACTAGTTAGCATTTTGGTCAGGGCTTTCTTCCTGTTGCATTGCTGTAAGCATGAAGAAATTGGTTAAGACCAACAATTAATGATTCGAGTCATCATAACTAAAGAATTAAGACTTAAACCGTGTACAAACCTCCTTCTTGACTTTTGCTATCTTGTCTGTATGGGTGGCTCCATTTTCGTTTTTAGCTTGAAGGCGTCCACTACAAAGCAGAAGGGTGGAGAGGCTCAGAAACACGCAGCTTATCAACTAAACAGTATCTCAAGAGCTTCCCAAACCCTTTCTTACCTTCGTCTAGTCATTATGCTGTATATTGGGCTTGTAATGCTGTATGTTCAGGCTTTTCTGAAAGAGTGAAACACATATTCATGCTATCAGGCATTAGCTGTGTGAGATCAAGTTAGCCGATGGGAACAATAGCGAGCAGACCGCGCCATCTAACCTTAATATTCACACATCAGAGTCATCTAGACTTGAACATCCTACATTAATACCTAGTTGGGAAATACGTGAGCATCCTGGTGGTGTTTTGTGACCAGTTTGAAGTGAGTAAGAGAAACAGTTGAGTAGTTTATCTGCAGTTCCTGCAGTAGGTACGCGCCAAAAAGCGAAGCCGGGTAAATAAAGCGCCAGACTTTTTCAAACACAGGAACCAGTCGATCAACATTAAATACACATGTCGTGCACAGATATGCTCTTTTTTATTTATTTATTTTTTTAAACGATCTGCAAATAGCATATCCAAAGTTTGTCTGTAATACATTAAAATATGCATGCATCTTAGAGGGTATGATGTTATCTCAATATTTGATATCATATCATACCATCCCTCCAAATCTTCAACAGGGGTCAACTGCAATACTCTCACCATTAAACCTCAATCCAGCCTCAGTTAACATTTCTATTATGTATAATAATAATAGTAATAATAATAATAAAAGGCATGCACATTTTAATGTTTGCATTTTGTGCATATGAGAACACCAGGAGTAGCCTAGTTGTGAGCTGTAGCTGGTTAGCTTGGTAGCTATATTAGCCAGCTGGAGGAGCAGATCAAGCTTCATGTTAACACAAATTACTGACACGAATCGTTTTGCATTCTCGACTAACGCGCATTTTACAGATCTGTTATAGAAATACGATTATATTAAGCCTTAGCTCGATACAGCATGAGAGTAATAATAATCAGATGGTGCAAAAGCACACTTCCGGATCCTACCTTTTCGGAGTAGTTTGAAGTAAAGTGAAGGACTCGCGCCGGCGCCAACACTTTATATACGGGGAGTCACTCTGTTTCTATTGCGCATGTGTTGTCCCGCGTTTATATTTACATTTTAGCAGGCCTACACACACATCTGAGCGTTAAGAGCGTGAATAACAAGTTTATAACATGCATCAAGCGATAACTTGGTCTCGTTTAAACTCTACCGACTAATTATAACACCGGCTTACAAACAGTGATATGGTTTCCCCCTCAGGTAAACCTTTCAACAAAGCGCAAATAAAAAAAAATATTACTTTTTTTTTTCTTATTATATTTTTGACTTCTGCTCCAATTCCGATCCAAGTTCGTGAAACCGCCACTTTACACTTTGACTCCTTAATTTAAAATCTAATAATAAATATGTCTATTATATTTATTTATGCATTGGTAAACGTTTGCACTTCCGTAGTAGGAGGAGTTAAAGTCATACTGACCAATCCATGAACAGGAAACAAGTGGGCGGGGATTTACCTGCTCAAGCCAATGACTGGAGAACAGGAGGCGTGTCTTGGATCTGTATTGACCAATGAAATAGCGAGTATCTGTGGCCACGTGCGTTTCGCTGGGAATGTAAACAAACTCACTGGACTCGTTTGAGCTCCACGCGGAAGAGACTAGCAAAAGAAAACGTGTAGAAAAGTAACAGAAACGAAGGTTTTTCAGCGTCATATTGAACTGATTCGACTTTCAGAGAGAGAGAGAGAGAGAGAGACCGTCCGTGCCACCCCAACTCTAGCATCAAATCATGTCACTTAATCTCTGTTGCTCCTATGCACGTTTACATTACATCATCATGCTTTACCAAATTTTGAGACATTACGTTATTTTGAACAAGGTTTCCTTGCTGACAATGGATGCATTTTGCTCTTAAATACTTAAGAACAGGATAGAAATGAACAGGGTTGAGTGTTTTAAGCATATCATTTGTAAATACACAAAATCTGGTGACCTAGCATGCATGCTATAAACATGATGGCATGAGAACATCAACGATCTACTTAATATATATATATATTTTTTAATTAATAATTGCTTTAATCTATAGTTTGGGTAATAGGGTTGTACTTTCAAATGGACGTTGTAAGTCAGTATCAGAACACTGAGAATAAAGAGAAAAGAATGAACGTAACGTCTTCCCGTGATTCCCTTAGGAAATGCAGATGATGTAACGTCCTGTTGATCATGTGCCTTGTGGAATATTCCAAATATTTAATAGGGTTGGATGTGTTCAGGGCTGAGTGAATGTTGTGGGACACTAAAATGTTCATTATTCATAACCTTTAATGGATGACTCAAGGAGGTTTTAAGCATGAATGATAAATAGATTTACACATTAATGTGAAATTAAGATTTTAAAAGTATTTCTAAGTATTTCTTTTCTAATTACATATGGTTTATTAATATTTTAAGGACACTTTACTTGTATTTAAATGTCTTTTACCGTTGTATGACTTTACTTTACATACATATTTGTAAATGTAATATCAGTGGGACACAAATTGTACCCCAACTATGAAATCAATCACCTTTTATTAATTATATCTTTCTAGGCAAGCAATTACTGACTGTAGCTCATCGGTTGCTGTGAACAATGTTATCAGCTCCCCTGTACTCTCGCCACCACTGACCCGATATAATTTGTTTTGTGCACCATCCTCATGAATAACACTGACATGGTAATGGTATTTTAGTGGGTGTGGTCTTGGTACATGTTTATAGGTGTACACTATGCTCACACCTGAAATCCCACAATCCACCACAATAATTTGGTTTAGAAGTAAAGTATCCATCTGCATACAGAATATGCATCATTATTTTTACCACCATTGACAGGGAATAGGGCGTACATACTTATTAGGAAGTAAGAAGATAAAGAGCGGAAACTTGGAGAGGAAAAGAGGAAGCAGGACAATTGCTGTGACAGCGATAACGACTAAGAATTAAAGAGGACAACTGTGAGTGCTTTAGCTTGACTGTTTTGGTAAGTAAGCAGATATTATTAGAGGAATTAGAATATATTGTTAATAATCTACCTTTCTTGATGGAATTCCTTATTTTGCCAGTAGCTGGACATTTAATGTATATTGGAAATTGTAATTAAACTAAAACTTAGAAGTAGCAGAGGTGCTACATCTGAATGCATGTGAGGTTTTAGAGATATCTGAATAACACATTCTCTAACAAGCTTAATTTTTCTAATTATCCAAGGTGGGTAGTTTTCTTGCTTTTGATCATATGCTAACAGCATACAGCATGAATTATTATTATTTTTTTTTTAAAGCTGAGAATGCAGTTATCAAAAAATATAGCCTTGACTAGAAGCATAGATTTTTACTATAAATTTACTGTATAATATATATATATATATATATATATATATATATATATATATATATATATATATATATATATATATATATATTCCATATTTATACCATGAAGATAAGTAAATATGATATACTGTTACTAATTTCCTTTCTCTCCTTAGAAGTTGTACTGAACACAAAAAGAGCAAGATAGTTTTTCAAGTCCTAACAACTGTAAGTGTAATACAATATATCATATTTATATATTGATATGATGTGTTGTCTGAAAAGTTTTTTTTTTTTTTTCTTTTTATGGAATACATAACACATGACAGTTAACCAGTGGCAACTGGTGGTTGGCAAAATAGTGGAAGTACATAGAGGTGCTGTCATGTAATGGAGGCTGAGACGGATACAAGTGCAGTTTAGAGTTTTATTAAGAACAGGAAATCCAAAGGGCAAGGAAAAAGGCATAAACAAATACAAGCAAAGGTCAGGCAATCAGCAAACAGGTATGAAGTAGGCAAGGCAAATCACGAAATGAGACACTAAAAACAAAGTCAAAACCAGAATAACAACTTGAGATCAAGGCTTGGTAAACGACAGAGAAAATATCAACTGAGCGTATACTTCGCAAAGACAATGTGAATAAGCAGTCTCATATTGTGGTGTGATTGTCAGTGTGATTGGGAACAGGTGTGTGTGATTAGTTCTCAGGAGAAGGTGATGTGTGTGTTCCATTGGGAGTTGTAGTCATCGGCCATGTTCGTAGTTTGTGGTGCTTTTTGGGGAATGGAGTCTAGTTTGTGGTGACATGACAGGTGCATCTCAAAAAATTTGAATATCATGGAAAAGTTTATTTTTTACGTAATTTAATTTGAAAAGTGTAAATTTCATATATTCTAGATTCAATACACATAAAGTGAAATATTTCAAGCCTTTTTTTTATTTTAATGATGATGATTATGGCTTACAGCTCATGGAAATCAAAAATCCAGTATCTCAAAATAAAGAATAAATTCTATAAAAGGTTGCGGATGCCTGTGAGTCTGGCAACAGATTTAAAAAGATCTCCAAATTATTTGAAATAAATCATTCTACTCTAAGGAAAATCATCTACAAGTGGCACAGATTTCAAACGACTGCCAATTTGTTCAGGACTGGTCAGAAAGAGATTGCACAAATTTGACCTGCATGGGAGGAGTGCCAGGAAAAAGACTTTGCAAGACCACAGTTTGCCAAGGAGCATATAGGCAAAGACCAGGCCTTTTTGGAATAATGTGCTCTGGACAGATGAATCAAAGATAGAGTTGTTCGGCCACAGTAACAGCAGACATATTTGGCGGTGACCAAAGACAGCTTTTCAGGAGAAGCACCTCATACCAACTGTGAAGCACGGTGGTGGAAATGTTATGGTTTGGGGTTGCTTCGCTACCTCAGTGACTGGTCAGCTTCATTCATTGAATCAACAATGAATTCTGCATCATATCAAAGAGTGCTTGAAGATAATGTGAGGCCATCTGTCTGAAAGTTAAAGTTGAACCGAAAGTGAACCTTTCAACAGGATAATGATCCTAATCACACTAGCAAATCCACCAAGGAATGGCTCAAAAAGAAGAAATGGAGGGCTATGGAATGGCCTAGACAAAGCCCGGATTTGAATCCCATTGGAATGCTGTAGGTTGATTTGAAATGGGCAGAACATGCAAGAACAACAGTACAAACCTCTTGCAAATTAAAGAATATTGGATGGAAGAGTGGTCAAAAATTGTAGCAAGCCTGGTGGACAATTATGCAAAACACCTGCAAGAAATTATTTCTGCTAAATAGGGCAATACTATGAGGTGCCAAAATGGACAAAAGTGAAGCAAGTGGGGAGATAGAGAACGACAGACGAGAGTCCGAGTGTGTGCCCGAGAGAGGCCGAGTGTGTCCGAAAGTGTGCGAGAGAACCGAGTGTGTGCTTGAGAGAGGCCGAGTGTGTCCGAAAGTACGTGAGAGAGCCTGAGTGTGTCCAAAAGTGCGTGCGAGAGACCGAGTGTGTCCCAAAGTGCGCGAGAGTCAGACAGAGTGTGTCGGCAACCTTGAGGGAGAGAGTGAAAGTGCACGAGAAAGTCTGTGTGAGTACGCGAGAGGAATTGATGCCAAGAACAATAAAGCCCTGTTCACACCGGGACGAATTTTGCAGCGCGAAAAACAGTCCATTTAACGCCCCAGTTTCTGTCAATGAGAGTGTTCACACCCATGTGTAAAACACGTGGTGACAAAGTGTCAATTTTTTTTTTTACTATCGAAGGGGTCGTGTCAAAAACTGGCCGACCAATGAGATTTGCGCTTTTGTTCATGTGCCTGGAGCCGCTGAAGTTACATAAAATTACGACTTGATGGCGCTCAAGTATAAAACTGTCTTATCGACGAAGAAGCTGGAAAAGAAGCCGTGTCTTTGGTGTCTGAACGCAGAGAGCGTTATGATAAACACCACAGTGACTACAAGAATGTTGTGGCAAGGAATATTATATATATGTATAAAGTTGCATGTAACTTTAATGAATGAGTAGCAGATGAAAACTTCATGACTCATTTATGATGTTGTGGCTGTTTCTTTGACAACATTGAAATACAAGCATATATTCTAGGTGATCCTACATTAGACAACACTTTCTACACTAAATAGCATTGTTTTTTCTTTGTCTCTTCCCTGTAAATATGCTAATGATAATCCACTGATTGATAGTACATTGTATTTATTTTGCACCTGGCATATATATGCATATAAGTATTCTTGACCTCCTATTCAGCTAAGTGCCCACTTACTGAGTCGTTGTATTATCATATTGATCACAAAAAGACTATTCATATTCAACACTTCATCAGTTTGCAGGATCATTAACATTTTTGGGCACAACAATAGTTGCCTTATACCCACCCCTATAAGTATGTGAATGCTATTGTTGTGACTTTGATATAATTCAAATAACTACCTCATTTAAAAATAGTATATTGTTTAAACTGAGACATTTAAGGATTTAGCTTTGAAAAAGTATTTGTTGCAGTGGCCAAATAACCAAATACCTTACATTTCGATAGAACTATATATATATTTATTTATATTAATTGAAAGAAACTAACACTCAGAGGTAACACTTAAGATTCAATTTTATTAAAGTTCTTTAGCCAGTTTGCAAAAGTGTGTGAACAGCTTAAAGACATAAATACTGGCTCTCCTCTTCTCAGTGATGAGCGGGTGTCAGAAACGGAAAGTTGTGCAGCGCCACCTTGTGTATCAGGGTATTTTCTGCTTTTCAATAAGCGCCATCTACTGTCAGGGAGTGAATCTGCACTTTAATTCAGCTCATCGCCCTCGTTTAACGCCTGGGTGTGAACACAAAACAAAGCAGCGAAAAGCGTCCCGGTGTGAACAGGCCCTAACAGTGCATTACAGCAACTGAAGAGGAAAGGGAACAATGAAACAAAAAGAAAAAGCCAGATAGAAACAAAACATTTAAAAAGGTTGTACATCAATAATAATCGAACCATCTAAATTAAACTGCCGCCTATGCTGTGATTTATACACGTAAAAATGTTGAATAATGCTTTTTCGATCTGATTTGCATCTGCATTTTATTCTATTATAAGAAAGTCCACTAGTATGGAGGACAAAACTACTCTAAATGAAATAATTAAATTAATAATTAATCCAATCAACGAATAATTAAATTTTACATTTTATTTTGAAATAATTAAGTAATTAAATAAACCAATGCTTATATTGTTGTTTATTATTCCATGAAAACACAGCATTTATTGTTTAAAATATTTCACAATATCCACTTTCACAAAGTACTACTGCATTTAAATATTTTTTTCATCGAAGATATTTAACAAACACAGATCACCAGACAGGGGTGTGTGCACTGAGAACTAATGCAGTGCATCAAAATTATACAGTTTTATATCAAATACATCTTAAATATATTGAAAATGGCAGGATAATCACATTGTACGCTACAGCTCACATGTGAAGGGTCATATGCGCTCATAGGTTTAAGCTCTGTCGGTCTCTCGCGCACTTTCGCTCTCTCTCGCGGACACACTCGCTCTCTCTCGCTCACTTTCGCTCCCTCTCGCGGACACACTCGGTGTCTCTCTCGCGCACTTTCGCGCCCTCTCGCGGACACACTCGCTCTCTCTCGCGCACTTTCGGACACACTCGCTCTCTCTCGCGCACTCTCGCCTGTCGTTCTCTCTCTCCCCATTCGTTTGTCGCCTCTTACAGTCCTAGCTTGTGAGGCCAAGGGTGTACTGACTTTTTCCACAGAAGAATATAACAGCCACTGATATTTCTGTTGAATAAATGATTGAAAAAACTCATTTTCCTTGAGGTTTTGTTCAGGTGTATCAACTTCATTAATGGGCACTGTTTAAAAAAGGATCAAATGTTTGCTTGTCCAAATATGTCAAAAAAGCCAACAATATCCATGGGGTGTACTTATTTTTTCACACCATTTTTAAAATGTAGAAATATTTAATTTCATTATTTTGAAGGCATCTTTACTCGACAGCATTTCTTTGCATGTGCCTAAAACTTTTCACACCTACCGCTATATGTGCGTGCGTGCGTGTGTGTGTGTGTGTGTGTGTGTGTGTGTGTGTGACAGCATCAAAATATTTTCTAAAATCAGGTCAACATGAGCAGTATCTGCCATTTTGTGCCATTTTTCGCTGCTAGAAGAAGAACGTGACAGCTACCTAGACTTATTAACAACAAATTTCAGAAATGAATGTAAATAATCTAACATAACTCTGTACTTGCAATTTATTTACACTATTTGCAAATTACAAATATAATATAACCTGATATACTAGCGTGTAAATCTGTTTTGGATTAGACTACTCAACTAAGTCCAATATGTTTAACGTTGAGATGTTTGTCATGTTCAGTGATTGGCAGTTGGTTACAAGGTTTCCACTCATCATATACATGTCCAGATGGGACAAGTGGAGAGTGCATTGTTAATAAACTTTGAGATGTTTTTTTCCAATGCAAAACATAAAAAGTACATATCCAGAAGGGTCCTTTGGTTGCCATTCTGGGGTTCCTTAAAGGTTCTATGTAGAACTCTACAACAAGTGCATCCATCCATCCATCTTCTATACCGCTTATCCTTTTCAGGGTCACGGGGAACCTGGAGCCTATCCCAGGGAGCATGGGGCACAAGGCAGGGTACACCCTGGACAGGGTGCCAATCCATCGCAGGGCACACAATCACACACACACTCACACACCCATTCGTACTCTATGGACACTTCGGACATGCCAATCAACCTACCATGCATGTCTTTGGACTGGGGGAGGAAACCGGAGCACCCGGAGGAAACCCCCGCAGCACGGGCAGGGCCATCCTTATGTATACAAAGAACCTTTCAAGAACACCTTTTCTAAGAGTGTATTTACTTCACAAAGTCTTTTACCAGTTGATTTAGGTTCAGTTGGAGATAGGAGGCCAGCAATCTGTGCAGGATTCTGCTGTGCACCTCTGACTTGAAAAGAATTACATATCTAGAATTACATGAGTACATATACTTGTCATTCATCTCGCCATACTGTATTTCAGCAGAACTGAAAAGGTATGGAGTTGTGAATGAGGACTTACATTTGAGGATTAACAATTGTCGAAAGGCTGATATATGATGGGGCCCCCCTGCCCCTATGGACGAGCTGCCACTGCTACTTCTACAACTGCTATTACTATTACTACTACTATTACTGTTAAGGAAGCATGGTTGCATATTGGGTAGAATGATCACCTTATAGCTCCAGTGTCCTGGGTTCATTCGCGAGCTCGGATTGTCTGTAGTTTTGCATGTACTCCCTGTGCTGCCTCAAAGTGTGAATGACTGTGATCAGGATAAAGTAGTTACTGTAGATGTACTACTACTACTACTATACTACTACTACTACTACTAATAATAATAATCATCAGTATCATCATAACAACAACAATAATGTAATTTTATAAAAAGAAAAAAATAATGTGGATTAGGACTTGGATGATGTGCTGTGGGTAACTCTAGCTCTAACTCGAAGCCAATTCAACAGCGCAGAAGCACTACAGTGCCCTCTAGCATGCCGCAGATATAAAGCTCTCGATCCTTTTTAATCATTTCACACATGTATTTAACAGCGTGTCTCAACGGATGCTCCCAATATAATAGGGACACTATGATAACATGCTTACACTATGATTACTACTTACTAAAGATGAAGACAAATGCTCTCTGCCTGAGAGACAAATACACTTCCCACTCTATACAGTACCTGAAAAAATTAACTGCACAATTCTGCTACGATGGTTCCAGCAGACACTAGATGATTAGTTCACATTAGACCCATTTCCCTTCAGACCCATCAGTTACAGCGACTTGTGTCATTCTGATACATTAATAGCACATTTATGGTCTCGGTTCCGTTTATCTCTCTGATCTATATCACAGTATGGTCTTCCAGTATAGGTTTACAGTTGTTCCTTAAGATGTGTAATAATAATAATGATAATAATAATAATAATAATGGACCTTATATCTACTGGATATAATTTCCTTGGCGCTGTAGCTATCAAGAGCTCTTATACATGGGGCAAGATCAAGGACATTACAGGCTTGGAGTGTTGTTTTTGAAATTGTCAAATCATTTGGTTCTTCTTTCTAGTATATGTTTTTTTCTTCCGTGCAATGGCTCACTAAAAAAAAATAACAGGTGGACTAAAAAAACCCCAGCTCAGTTTGAATACACCTGTGGAATATTGGCCCCTTTAATTATTCATGTCTTTGTAAATACTGAAAATGATACAAGGTATCAGTGTTTAAGGCCATTTCAATGCATAATCAATGCAATATTTTGCTTATCACTAAAAATCTCTTTTCCACAAATACATATTATTCAAAATTATGTACATGTATTTTTCTTAGTGTTTTATTGGGATAACACACTCAGATGTCCGAGGCCTATTGAAATTACTATGAACTATAATGAACTATAATGAATTTAAGGCATACAAGATTTTAATGGAGTTGTGGTAAAGTGTAAGCTTAAATTACATCAATAATTGGCAAAAAAAATACACACACACACACACACACACAGTTTATTATAGCATTATTAAAATTATTGAGAAAAAAAAAAAACAAAAATTAGAAAAAAATTTACCATTGGAAATGACCATTATAGGCTGGAATGTGTGACCTCGTATTGTGTCTGTGTTGTGGCGATTCCTTCAAATATCTTGTTACCAACTTTTAGCACAATTTTTTTTTTTTTTACAAGTTTAGCAAGATTTAACATTAAGGCACTCGACATCTCTTACCTGTCTTCGGATTAATTTTAAAGTTACCAATATAATTGTCTTATCAAATGAAATAAAACACTCCTTTCACCCTTTCATAGCTGTAATGTAATCATAAAATATGTCTGAGTTATGCAGTGAACTACAAAGTGTAGATAATTCTAAAAAAAAAAAAAAAAGGTTCAAGTAGCTGTGTTCAAAGTTTTAATGTATAATAACACTAATGCGTCCTCAGATGACATTTACATGAATGAAAGGAGGCAACAGTCTTGCTTGAAAATATGAGAGGAGCTTGTTATCTCTGCCTTTCATTTCACCGTATTCTTCTCTCAGTCATGTTGCATTCTGTTTGAAGGAGTGAAGTCTACTTTCACGTTTATTGAAAATGGAGGTTTTCAAGATCCTCGTGGCGCTTCAGGCTCTAGTCCTCTGTCAAGGTTTGTGCATCAAGTATTATCTAATTCATAAAATGTATGTATAATTTAATAAAATATTTTCATTATTTTCCTTAATGTGTTTACTCGGTGAAATCGAATTGTTCCTCCGTCTCCACATTGTTCATGCCTTTGTTTTCCATTTCCTATGTACAAAGCCCTTCTGTATCTATCTTCAAATCTTTAAGAAGACGTTCTTTTAATTTTATTCTGTGCTTATGAGTCATCTTAAGTATTCACAGATAATCACCAACATACATTTGTAAAGAATTGCACATCAAATCATGTTATTTGGAAATTTATTTGATTTGATTTGCCCAATTTAAATGATTGGCCTGAGGGTTAATTGTATCGTGCAACTCCCTACGACTGTTTATGTATTCCAGTTTCTTATTTCAGTTTCTCATATGCACTTAAAGATATTTGCCATTATTTATTTATTTATTATGATTATTATTTTTTTACATTTTACATTTATGGCATTTGTTGAGATGCCCTTATCCAGAACGACTTACAGACATGCTTTGTAGTCTCTATCATTAAAACATCCTCATGAGTATGATCAGTTTAAATACCCTGTTGGAGAGGTTAGTACAGTATGTAAAAATTAACAAAGTGCTTATTTAAGTGCTTGATGAAGAGGTAAGTCTTTAGTTTTCATTTGAAGACAACCTTTAATCGTTTTTCTCTGTATAATATAAAGATATAATTCACGATCTTAGTATTATAAGTTTCTGTCTCCATTCACTCCTGATCCAGATAAAAGTTTGTAGTACTACAGTCACAAAAAGTAAATTAATGACATGTTTCAGAATATTTTTGTCATCGTAAGTAATGTGTCCTATTTTGAAATGAACATTTCGTCCGGCGGTTAGAAAGGTGGTGTAAATGTGGTCTTGCCTAAATCAGTAGTGGCCAAAAGGCACGTGTGATGTGGATATTATCTAGGCTGGAAAATGTCCTGACTTATACTCATGACTATGAAAAGAGTATGACCTGACCTCATATTATGAAACCTGACACATTAAGATCATTTGAATTCTTTTTTTGAGCATTCCTGAGTCATAGATTCTATAGTCTTGAGTCACAGTCTGACCTGGAATAAAAAACAAGGCTGAAATAAATCATCATCATCAAGCCTTAAGTACAAATACACCTAGTATGTTATAAATGGTCTATAATGGTCTATAATGGTATTTTCAGATTAAGACACGTGGCTAATCATAACCTTAAGTAAACTTTATCCTATATATGTTCACTGCATTTCAGTGCACCATTGCTGTGAATATTACTTCTCACAGAAGTATAAGTATGGCAGGATGTGACAGGATGTGGTGTGTTGTTGTGGTGTGGAGATGAAGTCTCTGATGAGTTGCAGGTGCAATCACACGTCTCCTGTAACCTTTTTGTTCAATCAGCAGCACAAGCCCTAGGCATCGGCAACTCTGCACTGCATAGAGAGTAGTATAAATTTAAAATAGTTTGAGATGTCGAAATGTGAAAATGCAATTAGAGTGAAAGTGATTGCACACTACTTGGGTAGACTTGGAATATATCTAATATGATTACTGTCTGTGTGTGTATGTTCATTTGTGACACTGTTCAATATTTTTGTATGTTAATTTTTGTTAAAGTGCACAGCCGATACATCTGTGTGCATCTCTAATCACATGGTGTGTTGATTAATAAAGCGTGTTCTGATTCTGATCAACTTCAGTCAACCTCTTTGTCAACAGAAAAGGTCTAACATCTCCAGACTTTCATTTCTATTTATCATCACAGGAAATTTTTAAAGAGCACTCCAAAACCGCTTGATGGTTATTTTGATGAGAGAGATTGGTATTTGGGGCAAATTTGTTATGACAGCATCAGTTTTCGGTATTGTGTCTAAATTAAATCAGGGTTGGTATGTGTATGCTCAGTTTTGTGACTTTTCACTGTAGCATTAATGGCATGAAACTATAAACTTCTGATTTAATTATTACTGAAAATATAGTAGGGAACTTTGTCTGAGATTCTCCTTTGACATTAAGATTAAATATAATGCTATCTTTATTTTGGTTGTTATTTCGGGTCTATTTCAACACTTTTTTGATACGATAGATGAGATCTTATTTCAAAATAGGATACCAGTATTATTTCTTGAAATAGTATAATATTCTGCTGATTTTTGCTTTTGTTTGGTGTATTTGATTGGTTGATTTTCATTTAAAAAAAAAAAAAAAATCAGATTATGTTTTACTAAATAATAATAACAACAACAGCAACAACAATAATAACTAAACTTTATTTTATGTGGCGCCTTTAAAAGTAGCACTTTACATAAAAGACACAATCATGTGTAAATACAAATCATAAAAATAAGCATACATGTCAACACTCAAAAGATTAATTCAACAGTCAAGTAAAGGCTAACCTAAAAAACATGTTTTAAGAAAACATTTAAAAATACCTAACATCTGATATCAGCTGGAAGTGAATTCCATAGTTTTAGGAGCATAAGAAGAGAAATCCCGATCCCAAGGAGAGTAAATTAACTAGCAAGAAAGCATATAATATTACTGACTTGGTGTTTTTCTGTCCTCGTAACCTAATTTAACTTCCCCAAAGCAATTAGAGTTACATGTTCACAAACGATATAAATGATGCTCTCTCCATGACCTAACCTGCTCTTTAGTATTGTAACTACAGACCTGATAATCTTTCAACTATTTCATTCTTTGTTCTTTCCTCAGCTAAACTGTCCGTAATCCAGACCTCCACACCCTGCTCCTGGGCTGTGACCTCTGCAGGAGAAAATCAGAGTTTGGCTATTTTCACGAATCAGTCCCTGGCACCGCTTGCTGCTCGGATCTGCCAGGCCCTCGGCTGTGGTAAGGTCCACGAGCTAAATGAGATCATTGCACGTGGAAATGCGAGCTGTCTCACAGGCTGCAGCTACCAAAATAACCAACTGATGAACTGCACAAAGGTTTATAGGACAAACTGCAGCATTCTGTCTGAGGTTGTTTGTGGTAAGAGTCGATCTGTTTTTTAAATTACAGCAATTATCATACAAAACAAAAATCTTTAAATCATGTAGAATAATTAAAATATAGTGTGTGATTCCCCATAAAACTGTAATAATGTGCTGCAAACAATGCCTTGAGTGTCACTATCCATTATTATACCATGTAGTGTTTATTTATAACTAATAATGACCTGTGAATAATTATAAAGCAACTATAATATTTATTAACATTATAAGCATTTTAAATTGCCATTATTGAGTACTTCCAAAACACAAAGACACACAGTATATGTTGCACCTGCATATGTGTGCTTCCTGTTTCTTCAGAGTTCAGTAGATGCCACAAATGTGTGTCCTTGTTATTTTTGGAAGCATTCAGTTTTATAGGTTAATGTTGTATAATGGTTAATGAATATTGCAATTGCTTTAAAGTTGCTCCCATATTTTTGGTCATATGCCTTTATTATTTTGACATCAACGTTTTCACATTTCGATATATATATATATATATATATATATATATATATATATATATATATATATATATATATATATATATATATATATTTGACCTTTACTTTAACATTATAGTGCTTTGTAATAGTCAGTAAGTTTTCCAAAACTGGAAAGTCTTCAGGACAGAGGCCTTTCTAGTCTCTCGGTAACATGACAAGCTGTTGTTTTATGTACTGGAGTGATGAAAAAAGAGATGCTGGTGAGGAAATGTTGCTATAGCGTAAGTGATAACAGGAACTAACTTGTGTCATGGACTTTCCACAATATTAAATGTAATTATAAAGGATAAATTTGTCATTCATTACAACTTACAAATTGTAATTGGTAGCAAAGTATTGTGGTAAGAGGTATAAAACACTTCAGAATGTGCTGTTATATAAAACAACCAACTTCAGGCTGGTTATCACACCACCATGCCATGTTTTATTCCTTACACTTCTCCTACCCATAACCGAGACCCACACCAGATACAATTTTATTATTCTCCAATGTTTTGCTATTTACCTTCATGGGAACAAGTAATTAGCTTAAAAGCAAGTATGCTCTTGGCTTTTTATGTGATGGTGAAACCCTAATTATATATATATATATATATATATATATATAATTTCTAAAATGCTGACATTATTTCCACCAGATGCTCCTTACATAACCCCAACAAATCACCCCTGCATCTGGAACATAATGTCTCCAATGCCTAAATCAGCAGTCATTCTGACCAAGGAGTCCATGCTCAGATTGCCCAGTGAAATATGTCAGAACCTCAACTGTGGAGAAGCCTTTGCACAGAACAGCACAGAAGCACCTTCAAACAGTACTTGTCTAACTGATTGCGTCTTCCACAACTCCTATTTGTGGAACTGTTCCACAGTGGTCAGAAATGACTGCTCAATCATTTCTGAAGTCATCTGTGGTAAGTTATGAAATTTGGACATGATGTCTATATATCATATTCTAATAAAGGTGTATTTTCTGGAGAAGCAAATGACAGATTGTAGGTTAAAGGACTTGCATCCGTTACTGCAGGTAACCACAAAGTCAGACTGTCAGGAGGTAGCCATAAGTGTGCTGGACGGGTGGAGCTGTGGAGCGCTGGACAGTGGGGCACAGTGTGTGATGATGAGTGGGATAAACAGGACGCAGATGTGATCTGTGCTCAGCTGAACTGTGGATATGCAATCTCTGTTAATGGGCAGGACGGCCCCTATAGCCACGGTCAAGGTCCTATTCTTATGGATGAGCTGAACTGCACAGGGAAGGAGAGGAGCCTGTGGGAGTGTCCTGCAGTGAGGGAAGGTCATGACTGTGGACATAAAGAAGATGCTGGAGTGGTGTGTTCAGGTACGTCTCAAGGCCTCAGCATAACTCCTGTGGAGATTAGGTTTGACTGGCTTCCATGAAAAATATTACATTATTGGGCAAATTTCACAAATGAACATCCTAAGCCTGTGATTGGTCATTACAAACTGGGTTTGCTCAAGCTTTTATATGGAGTGCTGCAGAAATTATGTTTTTTTGTAGGCCAACCCGGAAGTTAGCATCACACTGGTTCCCTCAACAAAAAGCCAATAGGAATTTTACACTGGCTTTTGGATGATTACAGAAAATAAGCTCTGTGACCAGAACACAACTTTTATGAATTTTGAAGCCTAAATACAATCACCAGAAGTAAAAAGCTAAAGTTAGGCTATAAACGAACTACACCATGGTCACATGACTTCAACGCCACATCAATCTTTATTTAAAAAACATTAAAATTGGAAAATACTATAAATTGATAAATGTTGGAAAGTTTGACTTGGAATAGTTTGCAAGAGTATAAACACAGCGAGGCTGTAGTAGATGGGTTTTCCTGTTCGGCGTGATGACGTTTAATGTCCCCGACAACCTCTGTATTCCCATTTTGCCACTTGTTAGCAACCTCCTTTTTTAAGACACGTAAAACTTTAAAAAAAAATCACAAGTGGGGTATTACTGATGTATTTTATGTCACAGAATAAAATGTGAAAATATCTTGAGCTTGTGTTAATCACAGACCTTATTTCAGTCATTTAACCAAAAACCCATTCAAAAAACCCATTGACTTTGGGACGATGGAACCCAAAGTGTTTAAATTGCTAACTGATTTCCGGCTTTTAGGACTCATTTTTGCCAGACTCTATTCCAGGATGAATGACTGTGAGGAGTGCCAACCTTCTTCCTGTAGTTGTGGAAATTGCCATAACATTTTCATAGCGCCACCTGCAGTACTGCAGCACTTGTATGTGACGTCCAATATAAATCGCAGAGGTGGTTTTGTCTTCACACAAATGTCTTAGACATCATCTCTGCATTAAGTATACTGAGGCCTTCAGTGTGGTCTTTCTAGGGTTTTTGTGACTGCTATTTAACTAACTTGACACCATAACTTGTGCACCTTTCTGTTTGATATTAATCAGATGCACTTTAATCAATGTAAACCTGGCGTACATTTTTTCTCCTTTTTCTGTTAACATTCTAAAGAATATAAGGCTCTGAGACTCACTGGCGGACTGGACCATTGCTCGGGCAGAGTGGAAATCCATCGGAATGATTCTTGGGGTACGGTGTGTGATGACTGCTGGGCAAGAGAGGAGGCATCCATGGCTTGCGCCATGTTGGGTTGTGGGGAAGCAAAACAATTCACAGCCTTTGAGACACCCTTTACCCACACAAATGGAACACGTTGGTATTACTGGTGTTCAAAAAACCATACAACCCTGTGGGAGTGTAAGGAGATAGAGGCAACTAGACATTTTCTGTGCAAAGACTCAAAAGCTGCAGGACTGATTTGTAGCAGTAAGTAATCAATCAAGAAATTAATCAAGCATTATTTCCTTTTTGTATGTAGTTCATAAAAATGCATTTGACTGTCTTTTTCCCTGAGCCGTATGGTGCTGCATTGGCTAGTGTTGCTGCCTCATAGCCACAGCGTTGAGCAGTAGTTACTGTCTGTATGGAGTTTTGCATGCTCTCAGTGTTCTTGAAGTCCATATGGGTTTCCTCTCGTCTCCCAAAAACATGCCAGTAGATTGTAAATATGCGATGTGATTTATCCCCACATTGCGTCCAGGTTTTCTGGCACCAGATCCACCATGACCCTACGCAGGTTAATGAAGATGAATGAATAATTGAATGAATGATGGTTTTGCCCTGTTTGGTCATATTCATCTTGCAGCATTTTGCAGTGCTCATGAAATAAAAAGTGATGTTTTACAGCTTTTTGTACCCTTGTACCAGTATATGAACATATATTTTATTAACTAAGCTGCCTCTTCCAGACTCTCTTGGAATGCCTTTACCTACCATGCCAGATGTAGCTACGACCATGGTAACAAGTAAGTATCATTTTTGGACATTTCGAGATGAGTACATTTTTGAAAACAAAATTAGGAATAATAAATCATTTACAGTATATGGATTGAATAATACAGAAGTAATGAACCATATTTTTTTTTATGTGCCTTAAGTCTTTGTAATAAATTGAATGCTGGATTAAACATTTCAGTAACACATTACACATAACACATGTTTTATAATCAAAGTAATGACACCTTGGCCAAAGTTACATGCATATTCTTTCTCTCTTCTAAGTGCAAACCACAACAGAAGTGCCCACAGTGTTCTGGTCTCCTGAATTACTGGGCTGCATTATACTGTCCTGCATTGTTTTGATTGTAATTCTCTCAAACATCATCATATGTTGCTGTTCAAAAAAGAAAAGGAAAGGTTGGTATGAATTCAAGCAGCATGTTAAGTTATTGTTTGAAGTAAACCTTGTTAAATGTACAAAATGACTTTTAGGAACGTTTTAGCTTCATCAATCTAAAGTGACTATACAAATGGATAGTGTAGGCGTACTGCGTTAAAGTCCCCTGCACAGTGGCGTTAGCTGTACTGTCAATCATCCGAGGCTAAGCCTAGATTCTTCTCCATCAAAAACCTTTTAAAAATGTACTTCTAAATAGACTGTTTCCATGCTTATTTAAGCACTTAGCCCATGTGAGAGGCAATTGCTTAAATAATGTGAAAATTGAAAGAAAAAAAAAAAAAGGTGGATTTATTATAAAACATGCCTCGGATGTTATCATTATTTGCAGGACTACCAGACCGATAAAATAAAAAACTCGTTGGCTATCTAACATAAGAATAAGCTAGTTTGGTGTCACCAGTCAAGGGCACAGCTAAACTATCATTGTGTATCGGTTTGGCTGGGTACAAAGCCATGCAAAGTACGTAAGCTGTCCTTATGCTCTGCTCATATAATGTTCACGTAACTTGGAACTCGTAGAAATTTACACACCTTGATTTCCTGCTCAGCATGGGAGGGTGTTAGTATTTCAGTTTCAACCCCTTGACTTCTAAAAAAAAATTGCGGTGTGTAAATTTCCCCCTTGACATGAGTATTTCCATGTATTTTCCTGTAAACCCTGTCTGACTGGTCTTGCTCTTGTTCACTGAAGATAAAATACAACATTCATTCACTGAAGATACAAAATTACAACACTGCCATCTTCTTTACTGATGTTCATTTATGTAGTGATAAACCGCTCCAAGTGGAGAATTATTCAGGGCTAAAGAAAAATGCAGGGGTCGGGTTATGCCCCTGCCCCTGCATAAGCTTTAAATAGTTTGTTTGTGCCCCAGTGTAAGAGAGCATAATTGGCTCTGCACTGTAGGTGCAACACATGGAATGATGCTACCCAATTGGTGATGTTTACTAACTTGTGTATACAGAATAGGTCAGTTAGTGTTCTCCTCCAAGCATGTTCATCTGCTCTATGATGTTTTATGATCATTTGTTTATAAATGTAGCACAAGGATGTCATGTGTCTGAGGAACCATGTGTTATTCATGCCCCTCTTGGGATGTCCCAGGATGTTTTATAGCCCCTTTAAGAATGTTTGCTAAAACATTCATACTGTCTCAAACAGCTCTTCAAGTTCAGCAGAGATTTGTCAATCTACAAACTAACGCTGCAGCTGAAGAGAATAACTATAGAGATTCTATCCACCTTGTTAAAGTCACCAACAATGACAACAACTCCGGTCAGTGTACACAACACCTGAAGTGAAGATGAGGTTTTTGTTTTCCCACAGAACAGTGATGAGTGAATGTGTGCTTTTATTTTTCTACAGCCCCAACAATGCCACAACAAATGTGGACCCAGAGTAGTGTCGAGAGTGCGTCCTATGATACAGACTATGAAGCCAATGACAGTGGCCCAAACAGTGATTTCTCCCTGTCCACATTCCGCAGTGAGTTTATACCAAGATATAAGAATAACATGAAGCTATCCTACAATGCACGGTACTGTAAAACAAGCTCAATCAAAATAAATAATATCCAAATCAAGCAGAAGGGAAACTCTTCTCAACAGATTCCTCTCACTTCCAACCTCACTTACAATTACTCCCATCATGCTTCAATAATATATGTCCTAAGCAAGAGAGAGTGTGTAAACTTCTGATTGCTATGAACACCATTAGCAGACACTCAAGGACTATTGCAGCCAAACTGATTCGTCTACTTAAACTCAGACTCGAATCACAGATTCTTCAAAAATTCACAAATTCACGAAAAAAGATTTGCAACACAACTTGGATTTAACTCCAATGATTTGAATATAAGCGTTGACTTTTCCAGTATGACTTAAAGTGTGAAAGGAGAGTGCACATGATTAAATGAAGATCAGTAAAATGTTTAATAATTAACAAAAATGAGGTATGTAAAGTTGCAGGAAGTCCATTTAAAAATTCCCATGGTATCTTGCATACGTTATGGCTTTGTGTGAATCAACTGAACAAATACTGTACATTTTTATAGAATGTTTTTGACTGCTATTGTGCACTACATTTTATGGTTATCACCACTGAATGAATATTTTGTAGATTTTAATTATTATAGTTACACTATTTGCCCAACGGTTTGTAGACAGCTGATTATCACACCTATATGTGCTTTTTGAACATCCCATTCCAGATTTAGTCCCATTCCATACCGATTATAATGACCTCCACTCTTCTGGGAAGGCTTTCCACTAGATTTTGGAGTGTGGCTGTGGGGATTTGCCCATTCAGGGCAAGAATTAGCCACATTAGTAAGGTCAGGCACTGATCTAGGGTGAGGAGGCCTCGGATGTAATCGGCATTCCAATGCATCCCAAAGGTAAAACCTTGACAAACCAGTGTCATCATGGACCTGAATTTGTGCACAGGGGCATTGTTATGTTGGAAAAGGTTTGGGCCTCTTAGTTCCAGTGAAAGTAAATTGTAATGCTACAGCATACAAAGACATTCTAGACAATTGTGTACTTACAACTTTGTGGCAACATTTTGGGGGAAGACCCACATATGGGTGTGATAGTAAGGAGTCTATAAACTTTTGACCACATAGTGTATTTATCTTGTGTTGCATTTTGATATGTCATTAAATCTTGTGAGGAAGTTTAGGACTAAGTGTTGCTGCTTCAAACCTCCAGGTCATCAGTTCATTCCTGAGCTTAGGTTACTGTCTGTGTGAAGATTCTCATGGTCTCCCCTCCATTGCAGACTCTATGCGGTACAATGCAGATGGTCGATCTCCTGCTATGAAGGGCCCAAATCTGCAGATTGTGACTGAGGAGGGTGAGTCAGCCAGTGATTCGGCTCTTATACATGCAACTCTGTGGGCCTAAGGCTTTACTATAGTGTATGTACACTGTAGTTATGAGAAGATGACTTATTCCTTCTCTATGTTTTGTTTTGTGGAAACTTTTGTAATGACAAACACAGATATGATATAAGCATCACCAGTACAACTGTATAACTGATAACACATACATAATTGAAATGGAGTAGAATAACACTTAGCCGCAACTGAAACCTATTTTTTTTTCTTTCTGCTTTCTTCCTGTCTTTGTTTTTGTTTTGTTTTTTGGGTGTAAAACTTGCGATTACTCAATGGAAAGCACCTACCACCTGAAAGTTCAGCTTTAAAAGAAAGAAACTTGATTGTATCTCTTACCGATGTAGTCATTTGAGTCCTTAAAATTGAATCATGCAAGAAAGTACAATGGGAGAAGAAATTACATGCAAACTACAAGCTCGCTTAGTGTAAATTTGTTTGAAATTGAAAATTGGCTTTTGCTGGTTTGGGGTTAGGTTTATGAGATCTTTAGGCCGACTGACTGTATTACCAAATCATTTGTTAAACTAGACAGCCTAGGAAATAAAATAAAACATTTCCATGTCATTTTGGTGAAACATATTAAAGTATAAAGTATATTATTGGCAGAAAAACCCAATTTTGTCTGTTTGCCAGAAATTGCATGGTGTATATATTTGCTGTATATTTACTGTATATATAAAATGTAGAAATATATATTTTAAAAATATGTAGTTATCTTTTAACTACCAACACTATTAGAATATTACAAGGAAACATGTTGCACTGATGTTCACATTTAGACACACGTGCTACAATGCAAGGATACCTGCAAGCCCCCGTGGATGCATTTCAGCGCCTCTCTGCAACTCCCAGTGGTGAGTGATCGCTTTTAATCCTTGGTTGTACTACTAACTCCTAAATATTAACTGTTTCTTTAAAGGAGTACTTCAGTTCTTTTTTTAAAAACCCTCATTTCTGTCCAGTGCATCTGTAGCATATGGGTACTTAGCAATTTACAGCATTTCTTTGTATTTTACTTTTCTTGAAACTCACTTATAATGATGGCCTAAGAGCAGTTGTTGAATTCTGTCAATAAATATTTAAAACACATGACTATATGATACAACTTTCCAATACTGGAGCAATACATTAAAAACTCATTTTTTCGACTTACATTTTCCCCAAGGAACAACCGAGCCATGTTTGCTTACTTGATTATTTATATATAGATATACCAACACAACCGGAAGTGTTGATTCCTTTTATACCTCTGCAATTTGCCAATGATATAAATTTATTAAATAAAACTTAGCAATTGTATTTATTAAAGAACAAAATGCCATACCTTTTTTCACTTTTTAAATTCATTCATAGCTATAACGTATGTCATAGCAGCACCGATCTGTTACTGTTGACTGTTACAGCCTGTTGCAAACACCGACACTAGAGACTCCTTCCAGAAATGATAAATAACATTCCTCCTCACAGAAATCTTCAACACTTTAACAATTACTCCCAATTTAAAAACATCTTTATGCAGAGCACCACCATACATGTACTCATGTAAGTTGTTACTATACAAAGATAATTTATTAGAATGAGAGCAATTACTTTGAACATGAGATTTGTCTTGCAGACAGAACTATTGTCAGAGCTGCTGTTATAAAAAATTTACCAACACCTTCTGAGGAGTCAGTATTCAGGTTCAGAATTGAGAAAACAGGCTATCGTGTAGGAATCTTTTTTCGTTCTTTGGGGGCTCTCTCCATATACTCTGCTTTCCTCCCCCAGTCCAAAGACATGCGTTGTAGGCTGATTGGCATTTCCAAATTGTCTGTAGTGTATGAATGTGTGTGCACTTGTGCCCTGCGATGGGTTGGCACTCTGTCCAGGGTGTCCCCCACCTTGTTCCAGAGTTCCCTGGGACAGGCTCCAGGCTCCCCACAACCCTGTATAGGATAAGCGGTACAGAATATGGATGGATGGATGGATGGACAATATGCATTCTTTGAAATAAGGACTGCTCTGACATTAGGAACACATTTGTTTCCTTAACTCCTTCTAGCCGACTCGTTTGACACGTCCAGCACCTCATCTGGGGAGTGTTATGAAAATACAGGCCACAACATTGAAGATCTATACTTGGAGAATTACGAAAATCCTGGAGAAATCAGAGGTGACCTGCAGCCTGGAAGTATGCTTTTTCTGATTACATTTGAAATAAAAATAAGCGGATGAAAATTCAAAAATCCGTACTATAATTTTATTTGTTGTTACCTCACCCAGTTCCCACCATACACAGCACTGAGGACTTCCCAAATCCTACAGGTAACTTTGTTCATAATCACAGTCTGTAACACATTCCTTTAGATTTATCTGTATGGTGCTGCCAAAAATTCATTATTATATGTAGGTTTCACTGCATAACAAGTATTAAATGAAGTTTAATGAGTTACAAATGAGAAAATACAAGCAAATAATAATACGATTTTAATATTATGATGCTAAAAATGACAAAGATTTCAATAAAAATATTAAAGTAAACAAAGATAAACGATAATGAAAGAAACACTATTACCCCTCTTGTTGTTGTTATTATAGCTATTTCGCTGCAAAATTCAAATGTGGTTCTGTTTAGTGTCTGGAGCATGTATGGACCTGAGCGATGGAGAAGATTCCCCCATTTACTCTCCTGTGAGTGCTGATGTAGAGCCCTTCTCAAATGACACGGATTACAATGATGACGTTGATGACTATGATGACGTTATTAACTACTCACAGTCACCATTGATGTGAGCTGGACCTACTGATGTAATGGCCTTGTAAAAAAAAAAAAAAAAAAAAAAAACATTCTGAATTAGCTAGTTAATTAAAAATACCTGAGAATCCTATTTTCCTGTACATTCTACAACTCTGTTTTACTTGATGATGACTTTATGATGAGTGTCTTGAAAATTTAAAGACAGAGATCATGTATTTAGGGTGCTGGTCTAGAATTAGTTGTCTGTGTGTGTGTGTGTGTGTGTGTGTGTGTGTGTGTGTGTTATATTTGCACTGAAACCCCCCCCCAGCACTTTCACCCTGAGCAGGTTTATATGTATGTGAACCGGGAGCTATTATGGTAAGAAAAATAACTGATTCTTGTTCTGTCCAAGACTCTGAAAAATAAATGTTTAAATTGACAAAGAAAGGAACCTGTTACTTTAAAAGAACATTTTATCTAAAAATGTAAAAAGCTGGAAAAGGATTCATGCCTAAAATGCATTTTGTATTGTTACATTTAGCATGTTACTGTAAATACAATTGTTTTCATACTATTTGGAAATAATTATGAAATGCAGTTTTTTAAATTGACCACACTGTGTCGCCATATACATTTAAGAACGGTAAGTGTTTGTTCGGGGCTTTACTTTCAGCGTTTGGTTGATTTATACCTTTGTATCAGTGATACTGTCAAAAATGACCATGATAGTTGGAATTCTTGTAAAAACAATAATTATAATTATTAGGGGTCCAAACACCAAGGTAATGGATCCTTATACTGACTTTGTGTTCTTCTTTTTGATCCACATACTACATTCATTTAGTACGAGTTCACATTTTAAACCATGTAGCACCACCAGCTGAATAAATACCCTTATTACTCTTTACAGTTTCCTATTTTCCCTCACATTTCCTTCTCACTTTGGTCACCCGCCAATTCCCGACCACCAGCCAGCTCTTTCCTGTCATCTGAGACACTTCAAACCAGCCAAACAAATCGTTGTTAACCGCTGCTCACACGGCAGCATAACACGCTCAGAGGAAAGCGCTATTTACCCTCTTCTGCATACATGAACTCACAGATGACCATGATTTTGGCACAAAGTTTCTGGCAAAAATAAAATAAAATAAAAAAAAGAATGAAAATTTATCTTCACTGGAACTAAGTGGCCAAACATATTCTAGCATGACAATGCCCCTGTGCACAAAGTGAGTTCCATGAAGACATGGTTTGATAAGGTTGGAATGGAAGAACTGAGGCCTGAACCTGATCTCAACTCCACTGAACACATTTGGAATGATATAGCAGCTGCAGTTGACTGATATATTCTTTGATCACTGCAACTAGAAACAGGAAATGAAGTCATATCCCACCAATGTTTTTGCACCCTGACATCAAATTTTGGTATATATCTTTAATATTATACTTTGATGGTAGCCATGGATTTTCATTGAGGCTACCCTAAAATGTTATGTTCATTTTGTGGCCGTATGGTACTGCGTTGCCTTTATCAACTTGGGAGGCTGTTTGACATTTACTTGGCATCTGACATTTACTTTGATTTGGTTAAGGCAAATCAAAAGCCTTCCGCCTTTTTGAAGCCCTTGTCTGACGCAAATGAGTCATAGCTGTCCGCTGAAATATAAAGCATGCAGTGAGGCAAAATTGCAAGTGGACATATTTTGGGGGGACTAAGAGGCAACAGGATGTGACACAATATTTGGGCAGTGCTGTTGTGCATTAGCATTATTTATTATGCACGAAGCCTCCATGCATAGTAAAACGCATGAAAATATCTTCCTCACAAGATGAAAATGTTAAGCACACAATTTCCACAATGGAACCAACCAAAAAATATAAATAAATCTTTAAAATAAATAAGTAAATAAAGTCTTTATTTCCATATTGTCACCATCCAGTGCCTAATGACTGGACCCCTTAATCGCTGTTTGGACCTATATTTAATATTATTAATGTCTATTACTGAAATTCAGCAGCTGAACTTCAGAAATGATGTTTTTTTTGCAGTATTTAAAAAAAAAAAATGTTTTATAGGCAGTCTTAGTTAATAGTCTTCAGTGCACAGTCATCAGTATGTCAGTTCTTGGCCTTCAGAATGTCTGGCTGTTTATGCTTGAAATTACGACTGCCTGTAATGTGTTCTTAATTGACATGATCTAATGGTTGACATTCCTTCTCATGCTGGAAAATGCCCTTGTCCACCTGGCAGGCTGATTTATTCCACCAATGTTTATTCCATGTCACATGGATATATTAAAGCTCTGTGCAATTTAAAATCATTAGAAACTGTATATTAAACATTATTTTGTATTCATATATTGATCATCACTGACTATCTGTACACACAGCAGTTCCCCTTAGTCACAGCAGTGAGGATGTTTGTATTTGAGTCACTTGGGGTCAGCAATATTTACGTTAGACATTTTTGTGTAATATTTGGCAACATTTCCTTCACATTTCAGCTGCTGTGAATAAAATTTCTACTCAGATGAAAAACTTGACCAGGAGTTCATGTAGACAGAGGATTAGTAAATGGTATGGACCACTAACATTTAAGGTGTCTCTATCTGCCTGTCAATCATCCATCCATCTATACATCCATCCATTTTCTGTACTGCTTATCCTTACTGGGTCACAGTGAACCTGGAGCCTATCCCAGGGGTATGGGGCACAAGGTGGGGGACACCCTGGACGGGATGTCAATTCATCGCAGGGCACAATGTGCACAAACACATATATTCACACACACGTTCATTCACTATGGACACGTTTTTTGGACATGCCAATCAACCTACAATGCGTGTCTTTGGACTGGGGGAGGAAACCGAAGTACCCGGAGGAAACCCCTGAAGCACGTGGAGAACATACAAATTGTGTGCATACTAAGCCATCATGCCCTTGCCAGTCAATCATGTTGCATGTAAATTTAAAAAAGCCTTGGCTGCACACATGTATTTGGGTTTGGGGCGTGGCTTTGGAAAACTGAGGGGAGGGGCTTCAAAACAGAATGCTCAGAGATTTCTGCCAAAATAGCTCATAATTCCTTTATTGCAAAGCTTTTGTTCGAGGTGCTTTAGAGGGAGAAGTGGCACAAGTCATAGAGAAGCACCATAAATCAAGAAAAAAGCTTGTCATTCCACATGCACAACCAGAGTGTCCAAGAACCTGGTGTTTTTTCCCTTAAGAAACAGATGAAATGTTTAAAATAACACACATATTTAATCATTCACAATCAAGAGATAAGTCTTCTGCTTTATCTAACACTGTTTGACTAACCGGGTTATTATCTTATTCTTCAGGAATGTTTGATGAGGTGATCACACAGGATTTTTCAATTAGCTTGGACAAATGTTTGAAGAAAAAATTCCATTTGCTCACGAGATCTTTGTACAGTGTCATTTGTCTTGATAATGTGCCTTGGTATGCTACTGGATATACTATGAGTGTGAAGTTAAGTGGGTTTTATTGTCATTCCTCCAACTTGAAGTACAGAATGAAGTACAGACATACAGGACTACATAAAGTGCAGATACATGGTGGTGTGAGATGAGTGCAAAATATACAATAAGTACACGGAACAATAAATACACAAGATAGTGCACACTAAATAGATAGGAAAACAGAACATTACTGGATGAATTTGTGGTAGTAAGAAATGTCCCATATCAGCATAATAACATATTCTCTGAGGAATAATACAGTCCATGAAATATTGCTCTAATTTCAAAGTGCAGGCATGCAGTGATGGTCGTAGTAGGTAGCTGTAGGGAAGGGATTTGCTTAGTCCAGATAAGTTTTGGGGCTCTGTGATGAGAGGTCTGACTGCCTTAGGGAAGAATCTATTATGGTGACTGGTGGAGGTGGCACAATGTTCTGGTACCTGAGGTTATAAATGCAATTTGGCGTAATCCACTGCACCATGGCACCAGGAAGCATTAACCCATAGCCACTATAGCTAAATTCTATATGCTATAAATGCTATAAAAGTATTTCTGTTTTTGTTTGAGTAATTGCTTTGAAAATCCCAAGAAGCTTTAATGGATGTATATATATATATATATATATATATATATATATATATATATATATATATTGTATGGAATATTACATTAGCAAGGCAATGAGTTAACTTTTTAGAAACATTTCTATCTAAAGGACAAGCAGATGTGGGTTGTGTAAGCATTCTTGCGTTACTAATCTATTACAAAGTTTATAAATGCATTTGAAGTTGGACCAATGAACAAAATGAGGAAAGAATGTCTGTTTAGTAAACGTGGAGCAGGAATATGCTCATATAATCATTATAACGATCATTAAACAATGAAAAGTGCAAGCTCAAGAAACCAGCGATTTCTGCTTTATTTATATATATGATCAAATAGATTTTTCCCTAAGTTTTGTCCTTTATTCTTATTTGTCCTTTTTTGTTCCTGTGTTGGTGTTATGGTTGCTCAACAACCGACAAACCTCTAAAGTTTGTACTGACGTAATGCCGCAGGTTTCAAAGAGGCTTTGCCAGCCAGCTCTGAGGCTGCCTGTTGTTCTTCATATGCTCATTCCAGCTTCTCTCTTTACACCACCCAGGCTGAGACACTACTGAAATAATGCCACCAGGTTTCCGGAGACTCTGTGCATTGAGAGGTGTTATCTGTGATAGCAGGGCACCTTTCCTAGCGAAACTCAATCTTGGAATTTCATGCGTGATGAAAAGCCATGCCCATGATGCCTGTTGTCATCGGCTCCTGTGTGCCACTTTGATGTGCTCTCAGGTTCAGACCCGAGCAGGCTGAATAACACAATAGGGCATTATTACCCAAGAGCAGGTTAAGCACACAATAAAAGAACAGTTCACATCAGTTGTCTGTTCTGGAGCCGCACTGGCCCAGGAGGAGGGGAATCTGTGCAAAACAAAAGAGCAAGCCTCTGTCAATCGCTGATAAATGCAAGTAATATATAATGAGTTTAAAAAGTATGGCCACAGTTGATCCTTTTTGTTGGTTGTATATCAGTTTGTCCATTCAAATGAAGATTTTTATGTATAAATGTTTTGCTTTAGTTGCATTTCTGAGAGTGGTTGCGTGCTGGTGTAGTAGCTCTGCTGCCTCACAGCTCCGGGGTTTGATCATAAGCTCAGGTTACTGTCTGTGGAGTTTCACATGTTCTACCCATGTCTGTGTGGGTTTCCTCCCACCTCCCATAAATATGCCAGTAGGTGGATTGGCTACTCTAAATTGCCCCTAGGTGTGAATGAGTGTGTGAATCTATGTGCGTGCATGGCGCCCTGTGAAGCACTGGCATCCCATCCCGGTGTGTTTCCACCTCATGTCCGGTTTTCACAGCAACCCTAATCAGGATAAACTGAAGCTGAATGAATGAATGAATGAATAATTTTCATAATAAAAGTCAGATGCCAGTTTGTAACTTCAGTTTTAATCACATTCAACTTCTCACATCTGGGTAAATCTTCTATGGTACACTGTCAGAAAAAAACCCAAAACATTTCTTAACATTATGTGATTAGACCTTAAGGACCACTGATGTACTTTAACTTTTCAAACTCCCGAGACCTATTTGGGTCCAGAATTAAATTGCTCTCTTGTAAAAGACATACCTTGACATACATGCTAAGTTATTGAATAATAGGCTTTATGAATAATATGCTTCCCAGATGAAAGATAGTTATGAGAGTGTCAGAAGGATGTACCCTTCATTGTACCACTCCATTGACAAATATGGCACATTATAATAAGCATAAGGACGGCTACAAGTTGTTTATTCTTACTGTGTTGAATTTTTGACCCCTCCGTGCTGTTTTTATGCATCGCTCCGAGAGACGCATCTCCTTGAAGAACTGATAGCTCTAAGATGGTGGGTTTTTTTTTTTTCAGTTTCTCTGCTTACTTCATTAATACTGGAAACTATTTTTGTAGTCTGCCTTGTTGTTTCACAGGAAATTATGTGAAGCTCTCTTTTATTTAAAGCATTAGAAAAGCCGGTAGAGGATTTTAGCAGATGTTATATTTTGATAGAATTCACTCCTGCACTGTTTCAGCTGGACGTCTGGGACGTTCATGCGTTTGAACAGTCATATACACTCGAAGAGTAATGCTTTCATGCGAATGCCTACATTTTCGGCTACTCACACCCTTTTTACCCCTCAGTGCCCGGCTCAGTGTAGAGACAAGGACCGGGGCTTGTTAGTGTAAAGATCGTATATCGACATTTTCAGTGTCTGACAGATTAGGTGCCACGACTTGACCTGAGACACACCGGCGCATAGCCTGTCCCTGCTATGATATTCGCAGAGTGAGGGCTCGGCTGGGAACAGATCTCAGTTATTTCCCATTCACAGTCCATTTGTAATTCTAGGTATATAAACATTTAACACGTGAGTTATTAGACCTGGATACTGGCAAGAGTTAGCTCTTGGTTGTGCAGCCTCATTTAAAATGACATACTGAAGCTGTCCAGTTCTTTTGCCTGACGTGCCTCATTGGGAACAGTACGTGATATTTGCCGTATAGGAGCTGAGCTGACACCTCATCCTCAAAATAGTCTGTAAAGGCTCAGACTATAATAATTTAAACATGCTGCTTGGAGTCCATTGTGTTTTGATGTTAACAGACTTGAAAGCATAATCCTGCATGGACCTTATGGCTATGTTATTTCCTAAATGAAAAACAACAAAGTATGTTATGGCTGCAAAAACCAGAGCACAGGCTTATGATTGTGTATTTGCACTGACCATGTTTTATCTGAATAATTCTCCACTGAAGGCCAAGAGGGTCTGGTTTGATACTAAATGCTTTCCTCTGCTTGTTAATTCCCCAGGGAAGTTCAAGGGGTAAAAATGAAATCAGCATGTCCAGCTAAAGTAAATAATCAGTCCCCTCTCAATGGATGTCCAAGGGTGGATTGATGTCATTTATTCCTAAGAGCTAATTGTGCCCAATCAGGCCTCGATGCCAATGGAGTGGATCGAGTGATTGACAGGTTTTGCTGAGTGTTGATTTTGGACTCAGGGTAGGGGTTACATCATTCAGTTTGCTCTTAGAAGAAATAACTTGTTGGCAGTGATATCAGGCCAGGTAAGCTCTAGGAGACCAGCTTGCAGATGATGATCATAGAATATCCAATAAATGTGTTTTGAATACACAATAGCAGAAGTTTGTGCAACAAATTATACTGTAGATATCTTGTATATTTGGATATGGATATCAACTAAAATATTTAACAGAAATACACGACAGTGCAAATAATTAAATAATGAATCAGCTCACAGTGCAAATGTTAAGCTTTAATTTGCGGATTTTCCATCCAGATCTAGTGAATGGCGTAGGAAGTACTGCACTTTTTACATGTGATCTCCCCTTATTTTTTTAGGGAGCAAAAGTAATTGGACAAAGTAACATAACCATAAATTAAATTGTCATTTTTTTTAAATAAATGGTTGTAAATCAACTTTAATTCAGGACTCTTTCAAGAATTCACAAAAGGTTTTCCATGCTAAGTGGTTTTCAGCTCTCTCAAAGTCTCCCCTTCTCATTGTTAACTTTGTACACAGCCATGACTTTTTGTACACAGCCATGACTAAATATCATTCAGTAAATAAATTTTGCAGGTGTAGTCACAAAAAAAAGGCTCTTGAATTTTAACTAATCGTGTTAACACAGTCTGCTGCCACTGTCAGGTGAAAGGAGAAAGGAGAAATTGCAGCTATCATACTGTACATTCTAACAGAGAAGCTTAACATCTGTCCGCAGGCCGCATTTGGCCCTGGGGCCGAACCTTCGACACCCCTGTCTTAGGAAGATGTGTTAATTAAAAATAGGCTATTTCATTAAAAATTTAATTCATAATTTATAAAGTAAACTAGTTCCTGCTAAGATATTAGGCTAATGATCATCCAATTTTTTGTAGATTTAGAGTTGAGATCATTTCAGATCTATGAGTCTATTAAGGTATTCATGGTCTATATGAGAAATTATTCTCAGATTTGTAAAGACGCTATGTGAAGATTATTCCTCCTTTTCTGATGAAACTGCAGCAATCATGGGCAGCAAAGAAATCAAACAATGCCAATGTGATTGTGACTGGCTGGAGTAGAGTAGTTCATGCTGAAAACCCTGCTGCTACAACTGGACCTCTGTTCTTTGTCAATCTCAGGCATTTACAACGTAATCTCCTTAACAGATTGGAGTTGTGACGTTAATTTGTTGCTGGCCTTCAGGAAAAATATTCCCTGTTTTTATGCATATCAATCACAAACAATTATTAATATCCTTCACAGTTAATACTTAACATCGTATCATATCATATCATCTCAGGGAGTTTTCCTTGCCACCGTCACCTCTGGCTTGCTCATTAGGGACAACATGTATCAATTTAAAAATGATATATTTCTGTAAAGCTGCTTTGTGACAACGCCAACTGTGAAAAGCGATATACAAATAAAACTGAATTGAATACTTAAGGTTTTTAATACTCTAGAATTAATAAATTTACAGTTTACAAGTTTCTCTTTAAATTCTGATTACAATGACAGTAATCAAAACCTGGACCACTTTATGATATGTGCAATGTTGGATGCAGTGTTTATTTCTTCTTTCTCTTATTCTTCCGCTTCTTATTGTTGTTCTTATTGTAGAACATCTTCAGTGTTTCCCGACAGAGAAATGGAGACTGGTTTTGGACATACAGAGCATGTGTGTGTGTGTGTGTGTGTGTGTGTGTGTGTGTGTGTGTGTGTGTGTGTATGTTCTGTGTTTTGTTCCTGCTATTGTCCCTTTGTCCTGCTGCACTTCACTCACAGATGCCATAGATGTAGAAGGCGCTCATCTGTATCTTGAGCTTGAGTTGGAGCTGGAATCTCATCCACAACTGGAACAGAGTCTGCAGCTGGGACACTTTCTACTGATGGATATTTAACTACAACTAGTACTGACTTTGCTAGTGGAACAGCATCTGCAGATGTTGCTGTGGTCATGTTTGTACACTCTTCACTTCTCACTACATCTCACCTGACTGCTTGATGGTGTGATGGCGCCACCGGTCTTCTGATGTGCAGGTTGAACCACACTGGGCAATTTCTCAACATTTGCATACAGAAAAAAAGCAACAGGCTGCACACTTTATGTATGCTAGCATTCAGTTTGGGTTGTAGCCACACAGGTAGGGTTCATTCAGAGTGACTTCCTCAGAAGACAAAAAGTGCCCGAAGCCAGTTCATACAGTATCTCGCAGAGTTTTTTTGTGATTTTTTTGTTGCGGCCAAAAATACTTGATTCTACTGATATTTTTTTTTCTAAATTTGTGATGCAACTTTTGGAGTTTTTTGTGTGTTTTTTTTTTTTTTTTTGCAAAAAACTGCTTGAATTGATGTTTTGAATTGCAATTGCACGATATTGTTTTGCACAGTTTTTCGCAGTGATGTTTGTTGGTAAATGAGACCTTTTAGCTGTACTCATTTTCGATGTACGTGAATCGAAGGGGTCTTTGGCTGAATGTACGTTGTGATGATGTCACGTGGCGCATTGTGATGACATCACATGACACATCTTGGCCCAAATCTGCGGAAAATTCTGCAGTAACGTTGAAAAATTGCAAGCTCCTGTGAATATTGTGGAATTTCCTTGATTTTGCGTTAATATCTGCACTGCACAAAGCCAAAACTCCCTGGAGCGGGCATTCATACTAGATACACACTCTAGAGTCAGTAATGGGAAGTGGATACAGGTTATCGGGAAAGGAATAAAATCTTGGGATTATTAGTTACCTCTGCACTGGTGATGGTTCCAAATTGTGAGAACTTGCGCATACTTATTTACACTGTCATCAAGTTTCTTCATGTAGAGGTAAAGACCCTGTAGCAGAGAGGACAGAGTCAGTATCCTTGAGGGATCCTTGCTTGCGGAGCCGTGGGGCAGTTAACATCTGTCCACTGACCACATTTGGCACTGGGGCCAGACTTTAGACATCCCTGCTATAGTAACTGCTCATTCACAAGGGCTTGTATTCCAGGTACTGTACATAATCTAAGGCAAATCTTATTTAAAATTAGATTTAAAAAGTGTTCTTGTTTAACAAAGAAAACCATATAATTATTGATATGGTGAAGCTTTCTGTAAGGAGACGCTTATGTACTGTAACATTTATGGAAGGAGTCTCCACTGTCAGTGCTTTGTAACAGTCAGTAAGTTTCCTGACACGGGAGATTCTTCAGGACAGGGCAGTTTGTAGCTTAAGTTCATGTAACATATTCAGAGGACTTGATGAATGAACTGAAAACCATGTGTTGTTTCTACAGTTGTACTACCCCTTTGTTGAAATGATGGAAATAATTTGAGGTAAAGTTACTAAGTGGCAGTTTTACTGTCTCACACATAGCCCTTGACCCATGCTGTTAAAAAGTGGTGCATAGTTTATCATAATAATAGCTGTCCAGGGAAATCTTATCAACTAGTTATCTAATGTTTGCTTAACCCTTGTCATAAGTGGTAAAATAAATGTTTCTACAGCTTTCTCTTTCTCACAAAGTCAAAATGCCTATAGCCACAGTAGTGATTATGTGATGAAAAGGTTTTTCACTAATGGTGACCGACACTAAGGGATGACACAGTCTACAACTTTAAGAACCCCACGACGGTGTCTACAACCTCACAGCACCACTTTAACCCTGAGAATTCCTCAGATTCCTTTGAACGTGGGTCGCGAGCCCCACTGTGTGCATGATTAAGATGACTGATGATATTTACTACCATTAGGCACTACAAGGCAATTGACCTTCTGACTCCTACAAGTGACCTGTTAGAGAGGCTTTTAGATGCATGTTTAAATCTCCATGTGAATGTGCTCCC
This sequence comes from Ictalurus furcatus, assembly GCF_023375685.1. Lineage (NCBI taxonomy): Eukaryota > Metazoa > Chordata > Actinopteri > Siluriformes > Ictaluridae > Ictalurus > Ictalurus furcatus. The sequence continues at coordinate 18,882,227 of NC_071278.1, forward strand.
AAATCCAGGATCAGATCCCAGAGCAATCAACACCGAGAGGTTAGAAAGGTTAGCTGAAAGGTTGCATGCTAAATACCTTCTGTCTGTGTGCAGGTGGTGTGTGTATCTACAATTACATGATGAGTTTCGCCTTTTGGGGGAATAGTTTCACATATACGGTGTTATTAATCCGAATAGAATCTATTGCAGAGACTAGCATTTAAAATTAGGATAAGGATAATGTGCAACTGTACTGGGCAGAATATGGAGCTTTCAAGCTGGCAAAAGGTTTTGAAAATTAAATTTGTATTTTTTAAACAAAATTCTTTTTTTTTGTATTGTGTATTTAATAAATGTATGTTTTTTTTCTTTGTTTTTAACATGCTAAGGGTAATATTGATATGAATTTTTTTTTTTAAATGAAAATGTCAGATTACAGTTTTGAGATTTAAAAATCAGAACTCTAAATACAAATCTAAAAAAATTCACTGGGTATCCTGAATCTTCTTCTTTGGCCTAATTTACATAAAACCTATATTTGGATTTCTATTTAAATTTTTTAAAAAATATGTATTTAGGGTTCTGATTTTTTTAAGTCTTAAAACAATAACCCATAATTTAGAATTATGTGGTTTCTTTTTAAAAGCCAATCATACCCAAGTTAAAAAAAAATTAAACAATGTAAAATAGTTATTAAATACACTGAGGAAAGAAAATATTAAATGTGAGACGTATGTAATTCAAACATACAAATTTCATCTTCCAATTCATGTATCAGGTTCCAAGCTCCAAAACAGAAGAGATATTTGGAAATTTTAAAGAACTGAAATAAAATAAATGTGAGATGTTAAATTGCAATAAAGAAGGTTTATAAATTTGTTGCGTGTATCACAAATCGATACGTAACAATAGTTCATGGTGTATTAGTTTTCAAGTCAACTTTGCTAACACTCAAGCAAAAAATTTACATCAAATTCATTAAAATGAGACAACATGGTGTTTTTTTTTTTATTAACAATAATACACAACAGCAAAACTAGAAAATCTATGTTTGCTTATTTTCCATCTAAACACTATTTCACGCAAAATGCTCACATTTTCTATTATTAATGTAAGTGTTTTGCCTGAAACTATCTTGAGCTGACATGAAGATTTTATCTTATTAAACCTTACATTTACTAAACATTTATCAACTTTTTGGATCCATAAAAAAAGAGAAGATTTGTGGACCTTTAGAATAACATAATTATTAAATAAATTCATAATTACATATTTTTTCAATTGTATCAGGTTGAGCAATATCATGCTTAGGGTTATGAAAATATATACTTATATATGTATTTTAAACACGGTGGAAACTTATCCATGAATCCATGAATTTAATGGGGCCTTTTGAAAATGGGGGAGGTGGGAACTGATATTGCCTGCAGTAAATATGACTCCAATAATTATATTCCCAACCTCCCATCTCATCTTTAACTTAGCTGGAGAAACTTCCTTTTCCAGCCTGTTAGTGTCAAAGCAAATTTCCGTCTTTCGCATGTGGGATTCAAATGAGGCCTGTCTCTCAAGAGCAAAACAGGTTTTGGATTTCCCTCAGAAGACCAGGGGCTTCACAATCAATAAACACTTTGCTGATTTTTATTGACCATAAAGCCCTATTTCACCTCTGCCACAGGTTATATATATATTACACCTAAAAAAGAGTTTTAACAACGAGCAGAGCATGCTGCAGGGAGGTAGTGTTCGTGAGCACATTTGGGACTGATCTTAAAAGCATGGTACTGTTAAGACGCAAAGAGCCATGCAACCTTGGGAAATAGTTGGAACATGAATTTTTAATGGTCCTTGAAAAGGGTTCAATGACTGTATTTATTTGATTGCATATAATTCATACTCTGGGTTTTCAGATGTGGTCTTTTCAAAAGCCGACCCATTAAGATCATGATATGTTGGCAGAATAATGGCGTGTTAGTAAAATGTTCTCAGCCATTTTAATGCTTAAAATCTGCTTTTGGACTTTCCGTCCTAATAATAAATATTAGAAATACTATAGGGCTGATGGTACGCTCTTGCTGCTTCATGAGGAATTTGTAATGCAAAGATTATCACAGAATTGTGCAAATATTAAATTAAACACTGTTTATAATATTAAAGGAACACACTGGTCAATAAAGTAGTCTCCAGAGTGGGAAAGTATCTTTTGAAGGACTATAACTGATACTGAAGTACTGATGTACTTTATATCCTATACATCAACAACCAGTGGCTTGCATTAGTCATTACCAGTGGTTGTGTGACATATTTGCACAGGCTTTCCCAGCTAACTTTATAAAATTTGCAAAAATGTTTTCCAGGTGGTGCAGAAATTAGCATTACCACCTCATAGCTCCAGTCATTATCTTGGGTTACAGTCTGTGTGGAGTTTCTCATATTCTCCCACATAGGTTTACTCTAGGTTGTCTGGTTTCCTACTGACCAAAAAACACTGGATTGGCTACAGTAAATTGTCTTACTGAACTGTGAATGAGTATGTGTGTGTCTGGTGCCCTGTATTCCTGCTTCACAGCCAGTGTTCCTGAGGCTCTGGACCAATCCTGACTAGGATGAAGCGGTAACTGAAGATGAATGAATGAATGAATGCTTTCTGAATATAATAGTTCTGTCAAGTTGTCTGGGTGTTCTGAGAACATTCCCGTATAGTTTGTAAATGTTGCTGCTACATTTTTATTTGGAATGGTACCTAACCTTTCCATAACGTTAGTTCTTGTGTAAGTGGGTATGTTGTAAAAGCAAACAATTGTTATCCATCCATCCATTCATTCATCCATTCATTCATCCATTCATTAATCTTCAGTCACTGCTTTATCCTTGTCATGGTGGATCTGTATCTTTGGTGGATTGTACATGAATCTATCACATGGCACAAACCATTATCTTTAATGCTATTAAAAAATTGAAAAGTTCCTTAGAACCTGTTGAATACTTACTGAATGTTCTAATGACATTATCTGTGAGTTGGGTTGATGGACCAAATGCCAACAACAATATAAAATGGTGAATTCTGTCAACATGTTGAAAATGAGAGATACAATGCTGTGCTACAGAATGTCACTCCCATGACAAATTCCATATTGCAGGAATGCCTTTTTATGGTGATTTTATCCCATTTCTTGGGAAACAAACATCCTCCAAGTACTTGGCCTTAGTTTTTCTGTGTTAAAACATATGGACAGTGAATGCTTGGCCAAGATTTTGCCTTTTTAAAGGTGCATGAACTTGCTTGACATTTACAGAGTAGTGGATCCTGATAGAATGCCGGCTGTGTGTATGTGTTTGTGTGTTTGTGAGGACTGGCTAACCTGCAAGCAGACGAACAACCTGTATGTCGTTAATACTAAATCAAAATCTGTGATCTTTGAAAAAATTTGGCTACTGAGTTATCTACTAACATTGCCTTTTGATGTACAAATACCCTATCAAAAGTGATGTAACCTATCAAAAGGTTCTTTCCATGCACTTATAATTACAGAAAAAGAACATACTCAAGCTAGACCCTCCCCATATGTTTCACATTTCCACCGCCAACTGACTATAAAGCAAGACTGTGGCTGCTGTCATCCAAACTTCACCTCTAATGTACAAAAGAAGTCCAGAACTCTTATTATCATTCAGTCAAAACTCATGCAAAGAGGTCAGCCCTGTCTCGCAGCAGCTTTCAGTCCTCTGCTAAGGAACCTAACCTACAGTTAGTTAAACCCAGAACAAGCAGAGCTGCTCATGCCACAACCGAAGCCATATGTTCCGAAGCGCTAACTATCACAAACATCTGCGTACCACCACATCGCTTTATCCCTTGACAGACAGTGCAAAGCTTCTGGAATGGCTGTGACCTGAACAGCTTTGCATCAGAGCACCTTCTCTGTCTCTTTGATTCGAGTCTATGAAGATTAAGATCAGCAAGCAACCAGGTCTTTGGTTCTCTGAATGAGCAGCAACAGTTCAGATGTGTTCTATGCAGCATGGTACAGAGATGCAGTAAGATCTACAAGAATCTTTTTTCCTTGATAAGTAAAGAATCGTTAAAAAAGATCAAAATTCAGGTGTTGGGGATTTTTCTAAAAAAAAAATCCATTGTTTAGTTTATAACAATTCTTCTAAATTTACAGTGGTTTCTTTGAAAAATAACAGTGAAATCAAATCAAACTCCAAAAAGCTTATTTTTCTCACATGTATGTTTCCCATTCTGGTTCCTCTTCTTGAAGACACAGGAGTCACTATTCTTAATATTGATGTACACAATGCAGTGAGCTTGTTATACACTATCTTGAATGTTGTGCTACAGTACAATAGATTTTACAATTCTTCTATCATTTTAATTCAATTCAAGTCACAGTAGGTTCTTTCAGCTACTGTAGCACAAATTGCAGAAAATGTTAATGATAGAAAGGTGTCAGAACACCTAGTGCATCGGAGCTTGCTGTGTATAGGGATGCTGACCCCTGTCCACTGCCGAAAGCGCTTACAATGGGCACATGGGCAACAGAACTGAACCATGGCGCAATGGAAGAAGATAGCCTAGTCTGATGAATCATGTTTTCTTTTACATCATGTGGAAGGCTGGGTGCGTGCACGTTGCTTACCTGGAGAAGAGATGGCACCAGGATGCATTATGAAGAAGAAGGCAAGCCGGTGGAGGCAGTGTGGTGCTCTGGGCAATGTTCTGTGGGTTAACCTTGGGTTCTGGCATTCATGTGGAAGTTACATTGACAAACATCACCTACCTAAACATTTGTTGCAGACCAAGTACACCCCTTCATGGCAACGGTTTTCCCTAATGGCAGTGGCCTCTTTCAGCAGGATAATGTGTCCAGCCACACTGCAAAAATTGTTCAGGAATGGTTTGAAGAACATGACAGAGTTCAAGGTGTTGCCTTGACCTCCAAATTCCCCAAATCTCAATCCAATCGAGCTTCTGTGGGATGTGCTGGACAAACAAATCTGATGCATGGAGGCTGCACCTCGCTACTTACAGGACTTAAAGGATCTGCTGCTAATGCCTTGGTGCCAGATACCACAGGACACCTTCAGAGGTCTTGTGGAGTCCATGCTTTGATGGATCAGAGCTGTTTCGGTGGCACAATACCTACACAATATTAGGCATGTGGTTTTAATGTTATGGCTGATTGGTGTAAATCAACAGGTGTAGAAGAGTAAAGGTAAAGAGCACTAAAAAGGATGTTCAGTATGAGCATTCATACACACATTCACAGCAGGGGAAATTTAGCACAGAAAGTCAACCTCCTGGTATGTTTTTTGTGAGATGGAAAAAAACCCCCAGAGAACCCAGAGGAAACCCACGCAAACAAAGGGAGAACATGTGAAAATCCACACAGAGAGTAACCCAAGCTCAAAATCGAACCGGTGACCCTTTTTGAACAGTAATTACATTGTATTATAGGTATACAATATATACACTGTTTGAAAGTGTTCATACATGCAGCATCTTCAGGTACCCATGCAAATCATTATAAATTCTGGATATGTTTTCCAGAGCCGAAACATGAAACCCATCCCAAAATGTGGATCAAGTACAATGACATTTCAGAACATAAATCAGCGTGTTCTAATGTGAGGCTCTGTGCATGTGTCTTTGTTACAAGACCAATCTGGATAGAAGTTACAGAGACCACCGCAAAAGCCACAGTGTAATTTCGCAGGTTTAAATGCGGGTTCTGTATTCAGTTGAAAAGAGTAGTCATGTAGAGTATATACCAGTTATTACTGCATGTGTACAGTACAACTGCCACAAAGTTGGAGCAGACTATCAAGGATATTCAGTATAGTAGAGACAAAATGAAAACCAGGCACTAGCAGGTTCATTAGCTATTTCAAGTCCAATGTACAATTAACGACTTTATAAAAAAACCGACTGAGACAGAACAATTTCATTTCAATTTCTGAAGGCTGTCGTAGAGTCTTTCGCTGTGTTGTTAATGTAGCCCCTGCCAGCTGGCACAGGATCAATTCTGTTTCATTTATAACAGTTTCATTTATACAGTGCACTTACAGCTGGACTTCAATCAGTATTTAGTGTGCAGGAGTTAAGTGGGGCAGATTAACCTGCTGCCCTCTGTTCTACTGTGGGCTACAGCTATCTAAACACACCAGTGCACTTTCCTCTCATGAGTTGACTCTGCAAACCTCCTTTCACCCCTCTATTTTATCAGTTGTTTTCTGGGTCACTAATGTTTGACTCTCTGAGTAAAAAAAGACATCTTCGGGGCAGCAAACAAAAGAGGTGAAATCAGAGCAAACAGCTCATTCAGACTGTTCAGACCGTTGCCTTTTTTCTGTCACTGTCATTTAGGAAACATATGAATCCAGGAGATGGTTAAATTAAAAGTATTCAAAGTTATATTCTTGAAATATCTTTTGTCATGTCCGCTGATGATGTGGCTAACACTATTTAGTAACCATTTTGAACTAGGAAGTGGAATTTTTCAATTCAATTCAATTTTCTTTGTGTTGCACTTGTCACAAAGCAGCTTTACAGAATTTTACAAACACAAACAACTGGAGTGATACCTAAATGAGAGGGACAGAAAAAAGGTTTTAGTGAAACGACCCAGTGCAGTTATAGGATATATAAGCACTCTTGGAACACTACTCGACGAATCAGATTAGTGGACTGGAACTAACTGTTGTATAATCTGACACAGAAAACACATTATCATGCAGTCTGTTCTACAATTCAGCCAATATTTTATTGGGATGATCTCATAAAATATGACAAGTCATCTTAAAAGAATGCTGCTATAATTGAACATTATACAATAAACATTTTCTAACAGTAGACCTGCAATTAAAAAAATGAGTAAGTTCAGTACTACGTCAGCAATCAGCACGACTTGGGCTCTTTCATGAGGTCACATAAAGAGAAACATTCTTCAAAGTGAGCTTGAGGTAATAAAGATATTTCTATTGTTCATTGGCATGCTTCATTGACTTTTTGCAATTGCCGTTACCATATTTGTAGCTGTCCCATGACCTTTGCATAATCCTATGCTGTCTTCCTATCAGTGACTTTTCGACGCTTGTTATAGCAGTGGTTACACTCTGAAAATGTAAGAATTCTTTTACAATGTACATGTACAGCTTTAGAGAAAGTGATGCTAACTTGACCATTTAATGCTGATTTGGGAAAGCCCAGGTTGGTTACTTAATGTCAAGTCCGGTCAGTTCTGTGATTAGAACCATTTTTCCATCATTATTTTTTTTTTTTTCCAAAATTCAAACTATGTCCAGATATCCCATAGAGCCAAACTCCCATCTATTGTTGTGAATCAGCTTTGTTGCACAGTCGCTCGTATTTGCGCCTTCTTTCTTATCTTCTTATGTAATCCATGGAGTGACGGTGTGTCAGAAAGACAGAGGGCCAATCCAGTAATGCTGCACACATTCCTTTCCCTTGTTCTCTGACTGTGTTGATTGCTTCCTCTTTCTTTACTGCATGTGTACCTTTGAAATCCTCACAGAGGCCATAGACAAAGGGACACTCGACCTCTGACCCTAGGAAAATGGCAAGCCTAATCTGAAAGTAGCATCGTTGCTTTGCTTTGTCTTATCCCAGACAGAGAATGAATGAAACGTTGGGCACTGGGGGTCAACTTCTGTGCATCTGTCCGCTCTTTGCCAATCTGTGCAAAACACACACACACACAGAAAGAGAGAGAGAGATAGAGAGAGAGAGAGAGAGTGAATGAGAGAGAGAGAATCTACACACCCTTGGCCATTTACACACCCAGGCCACCCAAGAAACATGGCACTAAGTATCTGTTGACCCCTCTTTCACCTCTGCTAAACACTGAAACTTGCCTTTCAACTTACGTGCATAAAAGTACATAAATGACCAGGGTACCCTTTTATCCTAGTACAACAAGAAGTTAACTGACTTTCTGCTTAAAATGGACAGTTTCCTCATCCTTCTTCCAACTAGCCAGTTGATCTAGATGTTATTTCATTAGTAATGAGCTGTATATCTCAGTATTGATCTTAAGACAGTGGAGCACCACTTAGGCATGTAATCAACGAATCAACTCATCTTTAAGAACAGTCAGACTACAGCATCAGATATTAGTCATTGATTGTGGAATAGATAGACAAAGATAGCTTCTCAAGAGTTCTTTGGATGGTCAGTGGTTCTAGCTGTAGAAAAACGAAAGAGGGCGCAAGATGGAACCATTAGTTCTAAGAGTGTAATCTACTGTTCTCACCACCAATAACACTGTTTACACCACAGCAATGTTGAATTCTCAAATTCTGATTGGTCAGAAGGAGTTCATTCATGTTGAGTTGATTAACAGCAGCTCTGGCAATTGCGCAAGCTATAATTCAAGTCACAGGTTTATATTAATGTGTTTATTATGGTTTTTATTGGAACAACTCATTCACAGGGACTTGTATGGTTGACAGTCTACATAACCTTAGGATGAAAATAAACTGAAAATAAATTGTGCTGTTTAACACAGAAAAAAAACCAACATGTAATTGTAGTTGTGGTAAAGTTTTCTGCAAGGACACTTTTATTTAACATTTGTAGAAGGAGTCTCCAGTGTCAGCACTTTGGACTAAAGACTTTGCGCTTTCCAATTTCTTGGTAAAATGACAAGCTGCATTTCCCCCCCATCTTATTAACTTCAAGGGAAATAAAAAAGAAATCAGCTTCTTTTTTTATTTTTTTTTATTTTATAGCTGATATAACGTAAGTGATAATAGGAATAAACTTATACTGTCAAGGTTTCTACAACATTATAGGTAACTATAAACAGATAAATATCATGACATGTTCATTAATAAATTAAATATTGTAATTGTTCGCAAATTGCTGTTTTATAAGAGGAATAAAACACTTTGAGACGTGTAGTTATAGACAAATATACCACTTCAGCATGGTAACGCATCACACCTCTCTGTCCTGTTATATAACAGCACAATCAGTTGTGTTGTATCATTATCATTATGTTAGTTTACTTGTCAGTTCTTCTATTTAACACCACTTCCTATTAAAAGAAGCTGGCTGAATTATTAACACGTTTATTTTTAAATAGTATTTTATTACGAGAATAAAGCTTCCACATTTGGCTACGGTATTTACAGGGATGTTGAAATAAATCTTCCTCACATTCATATATCTAGGAACATTTAAAAAGCTGTTCAATGAGGTAGATACACAACTCCAATCTATAAAAATACAGGTTTTACAAACAAAGTTATACCAATATAAATGGTTAAAATAATTTAATAGAATACAGTATAAATTAAAATGAAAAATTGTAAATTGACCATGAAATCAATAACTGTACAAGTTATTTACAAAATGATGGATACTATATTTGAGGCATTTTAATGAATATCTTATAGCGTGAGACTAAATGCATGAGGAAGTGGAATTACCTTGAAAATGATCTCTCTTTATCCATATTTGTCTGTTGTAAAGACTAATATTCAACCCAAAATATGATACAATAATGGCTTCAGATTGAATCACACAGTTTCATTACTGAACCCCATAGCTACCGATGACTGGTCTACAAAATCTTTCTCAGCTCTAATGTTTAACTCTCCACTCATTTATCTAAGAGGCATGACTAAGTATTTGGACTCTTAATTTTGAGGAACACCATCAGTCACCTGCATCCACATGACTCCACCACCATGTCCTCATACTGTTTGTATACTACATTATTCCCAGCATCAATGTACAAGATGCTGATTGGGCTAAGTTTGGAAGGCACACAGCAGCTGGGTGGCATGTTGCTGGGGTTCATAGAGTTCATCAAAGTCTGTATGATGGCATGATTAGTGGGCTCCAAATGAGACCTAAGTGGAAAGTCACAGATACCCTCACAGTGGTATGCCTCATAATCCAAAGGAGCGATAATCCAGTCATCCCAGCCCAGTTCTTTGAAATTGACATGCAGTGGCTTCTTGCTGCATCTAGACTTGGACTTTCTGCCCTGCCGTTTGCCGTGACGGTTGGTTAATGCTGTCCGCCGCTTCCGCTGAGGTTTTACGCGAGGGACTTTCTCCTTTCCAGTCTGGTCAGGGTCCAATTTAATTTTCCCTTTTTTCTCATAGTACAAGCTCTGCCTCTTCTTTGACTTGGTGTACACCACTAATATGGCTTTCTTCCGTCGTGGGCGCCCGTATCTGTGAAATCCAAGATACCGTAAGTCGATTTCCCTCTCAGGCTTGTCGAGGGAAACCTTGAGCTCCAGACAGAAGAAGTTCCTTTGTGTGTGCAAATGCCGTTCTGCAAAGATCTCCCACACATCTAGGACTTCCCATCTTGCTGTGTGAGAGTCGTGCAAGTCTAAGATTTTGGAATCCAGAAGTTTGTGAGTCTGGCAGGAAAGAAGCTGAATCTCCATAGGACCTGCGTCAGATGTTGGGAAGTGTCCAGAGACTTTTGTGTAGACTCTTAGTTCGGCACCCAGCAGCTCGACTTTATCAGAAAGTGTTGAGATATCAAAGAGATACTTCTGTGTCCATAGTGGAGAGTTTGGAGAGTCATCTAAAAGAGAAAGCAGAGATACATAACTCTATTCAATTCCATTTAATTTCATTTTAACAGTAGACCTGGTCACTAAACAGGTTTACAGAAATCCAGGTCTACAGTTTTAGAAAAAAATTCCTTCTTCACAGTTCTTCCACAGGTTCTGTGCATATTAGAGAGTGTTTAGCTTCTTACAAAGGTTTACATTGGAAAGCATTTGATAGAAAAACACTTTATTTATAGGGTTTATATGGTTCCAAAGAAGATTTTATATATATTTTTTCTAAGAGTGTTCATATACATTCACTATGAGATGCGACACTGGAGAGGAAAAAAAACTCCTGATATGGAATAAGGGAAAAAAAAACCTCGAGAGAACCTTGATTTTAGACATCGTGCTTTCACAATTATGCACTGATGGAAATGATTTTAAATAAATAAATAAATAAATTATATATACATATATATACATATACAGAGGTGCTTGAAAGTTTTTGAACCCTTTAGAATTTTCTATATATCTATATTGCAGCACAAGGGCGTCGCAACAGATACTGAAAGCACAGGTTCACATACTTTTGCCATTCACAGATATGTAATATTGGATCATTTCCCCCAGTAAATAAATGACTAAGTACAATATGTTTGTCTCATTTTTTAATAGGCTTCTCTTTGTCTACACTGAGGACTTTTGTGAAAATCAGATGATGCTTTAGTTCATATTTATGCAGATATATAGAAAATTCCAAGCACCACTGTTGTATAAGAAACCAACAAATAAACAAACCAACACCTTACTGTATTATAAACGATTATAGACTAATGTTATTATAAATGTATTGAAATTGACGTTTCCATCTTACACTGATGTGCACCTGTACACTCTTAGGTTTATTCTAGATTCTAGAAGGGGTTCTCTGGCTTGTTCCTATGTGAGAACCCTTAAAGATCTCTAGCTATAGAAATATAGCCAAAGAACCCTTGAGGAACCATTTCCCCTCTAAGAATGTATAGATAGGCTATGCGTCTGATCCCTGACAAAACCAGATACTATCTTGCTATTTTTTTAAAAGATGATCAAAGATAAAACGTTCCAGCCGGACAGACTTACCTTGTCCGTTATCCACAAAACTTGTGATGATGTTTGCGGCTTTAGATGAACGGAAAAGGCTCGCGTTCAGTCCAAGTTTCTCAGCAGCCGAGAAAGCCTTATAGATGGAAAGCATGTACTCGTGAGGCTCTGCGGAGTCCTTGCTTGCTCTTGGGAAGCGCTTGGTGCTGGATGAGGCGAAGGTGTGTGATAGCGAGGCCGGTGATGTGGGATGACTGGCACCGGGGCGCAACCCCACAGCCTCCGTGTGAACACACGCACAGTACTGCACGAGGACAAGCAGGGCCGAGAATGAACCCGCTGAAGCGCGCGCGTGCATGGTGGAAACGCAGACTGGTTAGATCAAAAGAATGGCTAACTTTTGTAAGAGCGACTGGAGGAAGTGTGCACAACTGAGAGAGAGAGAGAGAGAGAGAGAGAAAGAGAGAGAGAGAGAGAGAGAGAGAGAGAGAATAGCGGCTCCGTCCCATTACGCACCAAAGCCTGCATGCAACAGACACACAGCCTTATTAATGCCCTAAGTTTCCACTTTTTTTTATATGTTCGAGTGCCTGATACATTTAATGTGATAATATCTATCTATCTATCTATCTATCTATCTATCTATCTATCTATCTACCATAAATATTTTAGTTTCTACATACACATGCTAAGACAACAACAATAATAATTAGCCATTGGCCATTCACGAAAAAGTAGCCTAATAAATATAACCAACAATGGCTATTAAACAATAACCAATTACCAAACTGGTTCGATTATTTTGTAACTTTTTATAGTTATAGTCCAAATCATGGCAAACTAATTCAGGCGATGTCAGAGTAGATATGTAAGGCTATATGAAGATAATCTATTATGAATAAATACAGTCTGTTGCCAAAAATATAACTTTCTACCGAACAATTTCAAGTTGTTAACAGAAGGCATAAGATAACCAGTGCACAACATATTTTGTATTTAGGTTTTTAACCACAATACTATAACTTAAAAAAAAAAAAAAAAAGGATGTCAGGGCACCAGCATCCAACCAGGACACTGTTGGACAATGTTCTCACTATGTCAGTGTGGGTTGCCTCCGGGTTTACCAGTTTCTTCTCACGTTGCAAAAACAGGCTGATTTAAATTGCCCCTAAGTGTGAATAAGGCTGCAAATGAGTGTGTATCATGTCCTGCAGTGAACTGGAATATCATCTCAGGTATACTCCTGCATCATGCCCAGGACAAAGTGATCATTCATTCAGCTTCAGTAACCACTTTATCCTGATCAGAGTTGCTGTGGATCCACAGCCTGTGCCAGGAACACTAGGTGTGTGGTGGGAATACACCCAGGATAGGATCTATCCAAATCATACTAAACCTAAAGATACCCTAGGGCCTCAGGACTGAGGTTCTGAGGACCTCTAGTGGTCAACTGGTGTAAATTCAGCAAGCCCATTAGAACTGTTCAAGGTGAAAGGGGTTCAGATATTTCCTTGTGGATATTTCCAATATTTCCATTGTTTAGACTCTAGATTTACTCTTATGTAGGCTCTTATTCTGTTACAGGCACAAATTCAGACTGAAGATCTCTTCATGATTTTAAGCTATGCAATTTTATTGGTAGTGCTAATTCTAAATGAAGTTCCCTAATACAATGAATAAGAAAAGAAAAAAAAAACATGAATATACATGTGTAGTAATTATAATATAAGATAATTATATGTAATCAAATGTTTAATACATAGGAAAACCAACAGAATATCCATATTTATGTTTAATAAAAATGTCACATATACACACACACACAAACACACTATATATGTATATATATATATATATATATACACACTGTGACAGAGTTCTATGGAAATTAAATGATACATTAATGAGTTAAGTGTAGTGTAGCCCACAGGAGTTGATCATGGTTATCTATGATTGCTTTATGGCAACATATGAATGAAATTTCAGTGTATGTAGCAATGCATGAAAAGGATGAAAAGGAAATAAATGCCTTGAATTTTGTTAAAGAATAGTTGTCATCAAGACATTTATCACAGAGGTAAGTATTTGTATCATTTGTTCTCTTAAACCACTAAGTAGATTAGATGCAGAACACTCAGTAGCATTATTATATACACAGTGTGTGTTGTGAAGGCACGACTGGAGTCAAAGATGCTTTTATGGTTCTGAGTGGTGGCCATCACTGTGGCGGATTTTGTGGTGAAATCCGCCATCACTGTGGCGGATTTTGTGGTGGAATCTGTGGCTGGTGGAGAATTAGTAGACACATTAAATGATGTGACAGTACATGCACTTGAAGTTAGAGCAGATGATTATATAGCAATATATGATTATAAGAACATTTGCAGCATTTGTAGAAGCATTAAGGAAAACAAATGTACCTAGAGAGTTGACAGTGAAGGATCTTGACTGTGTTTTCCATTCATTCAGAGTGAAAAACAGTGTCATGTTCATCCCTGTGGAAAAAAAGAGAAAAACTTTCAGAACAGATTTGCATGTGGTAGCTGAAACCATATTTCTTGAAGGAGTACTACAGTGTTCTGAGAGATAGTCTTGCCAAAGCTGTTCTTCTGTAAGTTTATTCATCTTTCGAAGATGGAAAGATGGCAAAAACCAAAACAAACGAACAAGCAAGAAAACCCCATAAACAATAATGTATAATTTACCTTAATATTTTATGAGGTGTTATGATTATGATGTATTTTGACTTGTAGTGCATTCTGGGTATTTTAGTTAGTATTTCCTCAGTAGAGGGAAATGTCACATTAATGTCACATTAGTTTCTCTGGTAAAAATGCTACAAAGATTAAGTTGAAACACACTGAAGTATTACTATAAGATGATATTAAAGAAATAACAATTCATGAATGAAATCATATTAATCAATTGTGATATTTATAAATAAATAAATCTACATTTATCCTGAAAAGCTTGTATTTTAACAATAAAGGCAAATTTTAAGCTCCCCCACCGGTGGTATTGATGGCCAGGTCAGTGTAGTTTGCCCAGCAGTTTTGAAAGGGGATGGTTGTGTTTCCATACAAACCACCTGCTGGGTTTCCCTGAGCATCTTTAAGCATGGCTGAAATCATTAGAGATGTCACCCCAACTGATACACAATCACCCTGGAGACAAAGAGGATACCAGAGATGATGCAGTCTATAGACTTTTAATGTTGGCATAATCAGAGCAGTCATATACTTAATTACAAAGTGCTTCATGAGTTAAATCAAGTGTCCATGCTGTCAAAATTCTATGCAAACTTAAAACGCTTGAATAACCCTATAAGCAGTAAAGTGACTGAATGTTTATTGTCCATATACAATACACATGTGCACATGTATATAAATGTAACATGTTACATTCATAGGTGCAGCTTATAATATTTAAAATGAAAAATAATCAAACCTAGAACTATCACGCATTTACGAAGACCTTAGAAAAACGGTGACTTGCAACATAGCTAAACAATATATTTGACTAATTTCAATCAGGACTGCAGACTTGCTATGTTGCGTTTTAGCCACCAGAGGTCCCCATTGTTCCCCATGTTGTTTCCCCGCCGTCTGTTAATTGTTTCATCACTGCCACCTGTGTCGCATTTCCCAGTATATAATTAAGTTGCCCTGTTGGTTAGCTTCCTTGCATGAGGTTTAATGTTGCCAGACCAGGCCTTGGTGCTACATAAAAGTTTCTCTTGTTTTCTTGCCTGTGGTACTAGTTAAACCTTTTGTGATTTTTGCCATTTTCTCTTGTGATATTTCATTTCATTTAAGAATACTCCTTTGAGGAGATATTTTGCATTGCTTTTAACTTTGGTTTTCTTTGGAGTATCCTACTGAGCATGGTGGATAACCTTTTTTGTTTCTCTTTTTTTGTTGTTGTTGCCTTTTTCCTATGTTTGCATTTTTTTGGACTTTATTAAAATCTTTGAATACTTTGGTAGGTTCATTGATAGACCATCTGACTCTCACAGTGCTGACTTGAGTTCGTGTCCCAGCCCTGACAGATTCTCTATTTCAGCCTCAGGGCTAAGTTTTTCTGGCTAGGAAATGAGCTCTTCCAAGTCAGAACACATTTTGTTTCAGCAGAAGAACTGGAGTCAGTTGCAATTTGCCTTGCAGGCATCAGAAAGCACTTAAAAATTACTGCCCCCTCTAAATAAATATCCTAGATATGTCCCTTTAGCTGGTATACCTTGAAGTAAACAAATGCCTTCTTCTTCTTGATGTTAGTATGTTTCTCACCTGCTGGTCCAGGGCCATGATTACAGGCTGTACACTGAGGGCTCCAGGGTAAAGCCCCGCCACTGGCTCCACCACCACCTTCAGAGTAGACACACTGCTCGCTCTCTGCACTGATGGATCCTCACGTGTCACCTCCTGATTCGCCACCTGTCCACAGAGAGAATATCTCCGGTTTCTGTGTTATTCGACTGATTGACTGGCTGTAAACACTTAGTAGTGCTGTGATTGGTTATGATATTAAACAAGAGTGCTAAAATCTAATATTTATAAATAGCTTGACAATGCATCATCATATCAGTTCGTAATAAAAATTTCTATTACAAACCAAAATGTCCATTATACTCGAGACTGTATTTGTTTTTCAGATGTGACAACAAAGTGGGCAGAGAAATATCAGCCCAGACAGAGATTAAAATCAAGGGAATGTTTCATTCGACAATGTAATCACTTGAGAAGACTCTCACAGATGCGTGAATCTACAGTCTGGGCTAGTCTGAGCTGCAGTAGCCCTGGGCCCAAGACATGTAACTGTGGCTCTGCCGGCAAAAACAAACCCTTATACTGACCCTTATACTACTATTTTTGAAAAACAGAGGAGGGTGGGTGCAGTTCATGCCTCTGATCTTTCTTAAAACAACCCTTGCCTGATTTTCAGATGGTGAGTTAAAATTGCTCGTCACCAAGATCTGCAGGAAACATACGATATAGTTTAATACTGAATGCCAGAAAGTTATGCTTGTGGGAGAGATGCTATTTAAAAACAAAACTGTGCTGCGTTGCTGTTTCCCCCAAAATGGCATTATATAATTTTACATGAATTTCATGCTGAATTAGGCCAATAGTTTGCATCGGCAGTCACATGAACTGTAGATTTAAAAAAAAATTATTCATATTTAATCGTAATAAAAATAAAAGAAATCACAATAAAAGAAATGATTGATATAGCTTGTTCCTATCTTACCTGGCTCCAGGATGGGTCACTAGCTGGTGGAGATGGAAGAACGATACCCACTGAGCTCACGTTGAAGCCGATGGACTGACTCAGATTGCCAGAGATAGCAGCCTGACCCAGAGTGTCAGCAGCCGTCTTCAACACCGTGAACAGATCTGAGTCTGCAGGAGATATACACCATAATATGGTCAGTATTGAGCACAGAGCAAAAAGCTCTGTTTTTGTCTAACGGTCTAAAATACAAGGCATTGTCAATGACTAATTTTGCAACAGCATGATTTATTAAGGTTGAAAGTAACTTCAGGAACAGCGACTGTGTGCAAAACCAATTTTTTTTATCCTCCCCTACTGGTAGTTGTTGAGGTGGCTGCTCACCACTTGTGCTATTGGCAGACATCTGGTTGGTGGGAGGTTGTTTGATCTCCACCTCCACGGTTAACCCAGTGGCGCTTCTCCGCCTTCGTGCCCCGCCACCCTCCCGCACAATTTTGGTGATGCGGATCATGCTGGGAGGAACCTTCAAGAACAAAGCCAGGTTGTTGACTAGTTGGTCCCCAAAGAACTCTTCCTCTGTCATGGCTGGGAGGTTGAAGGAGATGAACAGCACTGAAGCCGTGGTGATCTGGACAGGGGTAGAGCCTCGCAGGAGGACGTGCAGCATTTTGTAATCAGGGTCGAAGAAATTGGAGCCGTGCGTACCGTTAAGTGTGGGGATGTATTGTTCTGAAGAATGAAAAGTGGAGAAGTAGAGGATGGAAGTAGAATACTGGAAGGAACTGCAGAAAGTAGCTAACTTCTTCATTCACTGGGCATGATTTATCAATCTTTTTTTTTTTTTGTAACATTGTATGTAAACCAAGCTAAATACTCCCATCATATTTATGCAAATATTTGATTTATTGTTGATTTTCTTTGTGCTAAAATACTACAGTACAGATGATTTATATTCAGTGTCCAAAAAACTACTAGAGCTGAAATCAAGAAGACTAAACAGAAAAAGAGCATCCATTAAGCACAGCATAAACTAAACCTTCCAATAATGCAGATCAGCCATTGCAGAGCATTGGTTACCATTCACAAAGACATATAATTGAATAGTAAATCTTATTTGTCATAAATTATCGGTTTGTTCTGGGTCACTTTCATTAAAATGAAATGACATTGTTTCAAAGAGTTTCCATAAATCTCAACCTAACTGGATTTTCATGAATACCACGTTTCTTGTCTGCTTCCGCCAGTGATTTGTGAATAACTTTGTTTATATAGAGCTTGTTAAATGAAATGAAATGTTAGCAATATTAACATTTTTGGATATTACAATACCAGGATAGGCAGGTTTAAGCAAGGTGTAGTCGTTTTTGTTCGTATTCCACTGAGCGTTGTTTGGAGCAACCAGTTGAGCATTCACATAGACATCCAAACGCTGAGGTTTTGAGTAAAACACAGCCACTTTGACGGTCTGTAAAAAGAGAAAAAAGACCCTAAGTTCCAAACTTGCTAGCTTGCTATTGACCAGTAAACGGTATCACAATCAGACGTTTGCAACACCTAAAAAACAGTGCTTGTGTGCTTGTACCTCAGTGGGTGCAGCATTGAGCATCATGAGCCTTAGTTTTTGGGGGGACACACCAGTGAAAAAGATGTCAAAGGATTTGTTTGTGGCTACAATGCTGTGGAAGAGAGACACTCTCTTTTGACATGTATAGCCAGCACACCAGCCATGGTCCTGTGGGCCTGTTAAAAAAGACAGGATGACACATACTGTTAAAAATGTTTAATGATAAGCAACAAGTATTAGACTATCTACATAGTATTAACAATTTTTTTTCTTCTAAATGACTAACAAATACTGTAAAAATACAATAAGTGTAACATTGGAAGATAATTTACACAAAGTGAAAATAGACAACATGGGGATCTATCTGGAGTAGTAGCACAGATTAAGGATCTAACGCTATGGCATTATCTCTATCTGTATCTGTTTACATTTACAGCATTTAGCGGACACGCTTATCCAGTGCAGTGTTGGTTTAGTGGCCAAGACTCTGGGTTACTGGTCAGAATGCACCATATCACGGCTGACCCTCCATAACAAGCTGGGATATGCGAAAAATTTCACAGTTAGTGCTTTTTAAATGAAATATGACTAATACAACTTTCCCCTGGAAACACTGGAAAAAAATTACAGGTAGAAATACGAGCTCTGTCAGCATGATCCTCACATGATCCTTGTCTACATCATGTGAGCTCATATTTGATCTCAACTAGAGATGTGTGGGAATGGTTTTTTAAATCCTGGACAAAGGTATTTTTTTATTGGTTTATATCTAACCATAATATTTTCTAACAAATTTAGTTAATTCTATTTCCCCAAAATATAACATATCTAGTAGCATACTTTAACCTAAGGATGAATGAATGAATGAGTGATGTTAATGCATTCCAGATCCCAGTCCTGATGCACATTTCTAGTCTTAAGCACATGCCCTGTTATCCTTTCTGGCAAACTTTCTTAGAAAAAAGCAAACAAAAAACTAATAGTACACCTCCTATTCATGTATGTGTATGTATATTTGTTTACAACACACGATCTGTTCATTATAATACATTTGTATTTGGTTACATCCCTAGCACTCATGTATTTACCATTCAGCAGGTCTACATAGCCATCTCCCAGCACAGCTACAGGGGACAGACGTCTGGTTTCAGTGTCTGAATCCAGACTCTCAATCACCAGCATCCTGTAGTTCATTCCAAAGCACTTGTAGGCCTGCCAGGTGCTCATAAACATGCAGGTCGAGTCCCGAATCACACCTGTATGCATAACAGTATGCATTATTTCAGTCTACACCTAGCTCTACAGCTTCTAAAAAGTGTACTACATAAAAACCCTATGAATCACCCTCTTTCAGACTCACCTTTGTATGGGGCTATGTTACGCACAGGGATACGGCTGCCATTGAGGTAAGTGAGCATGACTTTGGGGATGCGATAGTCTCCCAACCCGTGTCGGGGATCCCCATTCCACTCATACTCAGACAAAGGAATCACCGACCCCACTGCTCCCAGGAAACTACCATCCAGGTCCTTCAGCATGCTCTTCTTCTTGGCATCACAATCCATATCCACACAGTCAGAAGGGTTAACTTTGCTGCAACGAATTCAAGAGAATCACAGACTGGAAAAACAACAGAACAACAGCAAAAACATATGCACTGTGAAACGGCTGTTATCATAGTAGTAGTTCAAAAAATGTGGATCAAAGAGTGGGAAAAGGATTTTAAGCTAACAGTGCAGGCTATGTGTAGCAGTCTGGGAAAACATGTCTGTTATAGCAAAGTAGTAATCTGTTCATATCCAGCTTGACAAATTCGGCTTATTATTAGTATTTATTTTGTGTGGGTGTGGGAGGTGAAGGCCACTTTAGTGTCAGAAAGCACATTTCATCCACAAAAAATGAACAACTGCCATCTGACTTATTATTTATGTTATTTAAATTATTTTGCACCATAAAACATAAAAATGAAATCAAATATCAAATATTAGCACATGTATAGCAGCAACGCAACTCACCCCAGATTTGGATGATGAATGAACACTAGAGCCCCCTCTGTGCTGTTACTCTTAGTGATATTCTGAACACTGATAGGGTGTTGCAGGTCCTCATTGTTTGGAATTGTGATAAACATGTAATTCGTTTCACTTGAGCATACATTCCTAAACCCAACAAATGTAGTATCTGAAAGAAATGAACGTAGGTTCAAACCCTGCATGCAGGACTGCATGCAACACTTAACTACATTTACATACAACTTGGACATGATAAATGTTTAAATGTATCTTGTTACTTGTGACAGTCATTAGTCCACTAATCGCGTTGTAGCTCATGAGTCCATCATGGGGATTCATTGGAGCACCATTGTGACCAGATTCAAATGTTGGCCAAGATATTCCAGACCTGCCACCTGCCAGGTACACAATACAATGCCAGTTCATCATTCGGCTTGTACTAAATGTAGTCTAGTTTTATATTGATCAAGTCAACATACAGATTCTCTCAGATATGATAGTCCTATGATAGTTCCTAACATTAAAGCATGAACATAACGTTCACAGTAGGCCAAACAGCAAGAAATTAAAGAAAACACCCTTTATTCTCAGATATAAAATGTACAAGTACAGTGAAATTCTTTTCTTTACAAGTCTCAGCTTGCACTGCAAAAATAACATCTGGGCAAATGAAAATATTAGTATGAGTATTACAAGATGAGTATTTCCTATTAAAAGCTTACAATAATCCAAATATAAGATCATTTTTCAAATTAATTTCAAGCATTATATTAATTTCAATGTTACATTTCAAGCTTGAAATGAATAAAATGTCTAAAAGGAATAGGTTTAATAATCTAATATTTGATTTATTGTAATCATTAAAAAAAAAACCTGGTTGACCAGGTGGCTAGTGTGGACCACTGCATGTTCCGGTTAATAAATGTGCATGTTCATGTTACTTTCATGAATGAAACCTCACACTCGAAGAACATTTCTGTTACATCCCACGGGATTCAGTTCCTGATTTGCGCTAGTCTGAAATAGATGCAACTTCTGGCAAGCTTTCTTAAAATAAAAACAAAACAAAACAAACAAAACAAAGAATCCCAGAATAGTGAATCTCATATTCATATCAAACCTAATAATGTATTTGTTTTTGGTTATATCCCATGGAGCAGATAGAATGAAGAGCCTTGTTCAGGGGCACAATCTTGGCAGCTTAGTGGTGCTATTGTGCAGACCCACAACCTTCTGATCAGTAGCTCAGTGCCTTAACCACTGAGGCACCAAATATGGAGTATGGAATATAGAATATGAAAATGCAGCATAATATTAAGACTGAGATTATAATTGAAAAAGTGGGAATGTACCATTAAGAGGCCGGGGTGCCCTGTGTCCTGCACTGAGAGCGATGTTGCGAACCTTTGTAGACAGAGTGTCAGTGCAGTTGAAGTTGGGGCTACTGCCAACAATTAAGGAATTCTAAAAAAAATAACATTAAGATTATGAGATACACCTACAATTGCAATGGTATACATTGGAAATCCATTTTAACATGATATTAAATATGTCCATAAAATATGTTCAGCTTCTTACCTGGATTAGGACAGTTTTATTTGAGTATTCATGACTGACTGACGGGGGCTCATAGATTAATGGCATGATGCCCATACCATTGTCAACAAGGGTCACATTCGAAACAATGACACTCATGTACACCTTAACAAAAGCAGACAAGAGAGCTGGATAAGGCAAACTAGAACTACTGCACACATGTGAGCTGCAATAGCTGTATGCACACAGAGCCCCGCCCATGACAACCCTGCTTAATAAAAATAATGAGTGGCTACAATTTAACACTTGAGAATGAGATCTTAATGTGTGGCCATGACAGAAGAAACATAAGAATGATATCATTAAGTTGTGGGAACCAGATCATTAATTCATATCCACAGCTTAAGGTGCGATCATTATGTTGTGCCCATTGGCTGGTGCTTATACATAGGGTTTTAGGAAAACCACACACTCTTGGGAAAAAAGCCACTCTTCTGTTTTGGTTAAGATGTAGACACTAGAAAAGTTGTTTTTTTTATTAGGTAGTGTGCATAAAATATTTTTGCTAGAATAAAATGTTCATTTTGCACAAGTTTGATCAATTACAACAATCGAATTTTATATGAATAAAACAAACCCAGTTCTATAATTTCCCATAGCTAGATCAAATAGATGATGCAGTAATGGTCTCTACTCTTTTGCTCTTTAATACTTTTAATCATATTGAAATAATATTGTAATATACTGTAGCTTTTTTTCACCTCAAAATGAAAGACAAATCTTTACTGAAGACTGTATTTTTCCTCGCAGAATCTTCAGTTATTTCATATTATAATTGATTTCATATTGAACAACAAAAAGTAAAAATCTTCCCATTAACACATCAGCCATTTTATCTAATTATTGTAAATTGTAGAATTGAGATGCAGTAGTACACAGTAGTACATGTAAACATTTCTGCTGTCTACATTTGAACTCAAACAGACCTGTTTCCCCAAAGTGTCCGGTGGTTACTGTAAAACCATAAATATATTCCCATATTCCTGTTTGTGGGCACAACACAATGATCACACCTTATTAATACTTTGCCGCAGCTAATGATCTCTTCCCCTCGTGTTACCTACACATTGCCATGGTTTTATGTCTTGTTAAGCCATGGCCATAAATTATTTTTATAGTAGGGATGTCATTGTTGAGGCTCTGTATGTAGTATGCAATATTTACTGTAGTAAATGAAGAAAGAAAAATAAAACAAGCAAAACATTTTACTCAGATCCTTATTGCCATTTATT
Source organism: Ictalurus furcatus (assembly GCF_023375685.1). Taxonomy (NCBI): domain Eukaryota; kingdom Metazoa; phylum Chordata; class Actinopteri; order Siluriformes; family Ictaluridae; genus Ictalurus; species Ictalurus furcatus. Next base: position 18,905,472 of record NC_071278.1, read on the forward strand.
ATACTAACCAAGTGGTTGGTTTGAACCTACTATAGAGCAGTATCATGAAGCAGAGATTGGAAGAAGCTGAAGATTGCAGTGTCATTAATTATACCTGGAAGTAAATGCCATAATCGAAACTTTTCCAAACGGCAAATCCCCGGATTTGAGAACAGCCAGCGAGTCCATCTTTATTCATATAGACTCCAAAGAGACCGCCGTGAGCCTCGTTCTGCTGCCATTGAGCCACTAGATTCAAAGATCCTATTGACATACCAAATCACTTCATTCAGCTGGACAGCAGACTACAGTACGTATGAGACAAGATATTCAGTTTTGTAACACTTTGTCCTAAATATTATCACATTCATCGATGATTACATATACTGTATTTTGAATAAAATAAAGGTTGTCTAATATTTCACATTATATGATTATTATATAAGGAATATAAGCCATTAAGCCTATTTCTAAACATAATTCCAATTTTAAATCGGTCTTATTTTGTTGGCATATAATTTTGCTTCTTTCTATAAAGAAATGCTTGAAATAAGCAAAATTATTAAAATGATCTGCCCACATAGAAAGGCAATTTCGAGGTAGAACTGAATAAAAATATCAACAAATCTAGATATCTAGAGAAAAACCCTTATGAATGCACACTTTAAAAAAAAAAAATAAATAAACAACCTAATACAGAGACATATTGCATTTGCCTATATTCAAAATATTTTTACTTGCCCAGATATGATTTTTAGAGTTGATATAAAGTACTCAGCATTCTAAGGGCTCTTTACAGCAATTATGAGAATGTTTCTCAGTTTTTACCTGGACATGGTTCTCCACTGATTCGAAATCCCACTCTTTCATAACCAGCAACAATGTTCCCCTGAAGAACTACATTAGTGCCAGTGTTTGCCTTGAAATAGAAATATGAACTGTTAAACACTTGATATAGAGCATCTATAGTATTTTTGTTTAAGAAGGATGTTTTGGAGACGCTCCATGTGACATTGTGCAATGCACCTCAATAGCTGCAGGCCAGTTTATATTCATGGTCTCTTGTCTTCCATTGTATGCTCCTGGCCAGAGTGTCAGTGTAACCAGATTCCTCCTAACGGTGATGTTATTGCCCCACACCCTGATTCCTATAAGAATAAAGATGTTTAAAGTACATTTTACAGTGTAATTACAGCCTCATTTGGTTTTAGAGAAGCCCTGGTCAGACTGGTTTTGGATAATAACTCTTTCTTCTACATAGAATTACTCTTCTAAGAGTAAGTCTGCAATTCAGAGATAAACATGCAAGCTTGAAGCTCAAACTGAGGCTCTGAGCAAAAAGATGTAAAAAAAAAAAAAAGTGTAACTTGAACTTGAAATTTTAGGAAACTCTTTCTTTTCCGTTTTTCATGACTAATCTTAGCAAGTCTGTTACCCTACACATGTAAGACTCTATATGCTTTTCTTAAGGCTGTACTGGTGACTGAAGTGTGATACCTTCTCCTACAGTGTGATGAATGACATTGTCATCAACAGTCAGTCCATCTGTTCCAAAGATGCCGATAGCGGGAGAAAAGCCGTGGTGAAATGCACATCCTTTAATGTAAGAATCATTCTGACTCACCTGTGAAAATATGATATGTAAGAAATAAAACAACAATGACAACAATAATGTGCCATGTTGTTTTGTAAAAATAATCAATGACCAAGTGGAGGCAAAATTATTGCTCTTATATCACGTGTCAGCAATTGTGACAAATCATACCTTTAATCCATTTATGGTTACTTTTATGTTGTGGCACATCGGCAAAACAAATTCACTTTGATGTGTAAGTTATCACTTAGATTATAACAGCTATAAACAGTCATCACCTGCCTCTATTTTTTCTTAACAAAAAACAAACAAACAAACAAACAAACAAATCACTGCTTGTCATGAAAGTGAGAAAGTCCTCTGTCCTGAAGACTCTCCTGTGGCAGAAAACTTACTAACTGTTCCAAAGGGCTGACATTGGAGACTCCTCCCATAAATGTCAAACATCTCCTTACAGAAAGCTTCACCATATCAACGATGAGACGTTTTTTTTTTCTAACTCCAAAGGGATCACATACTTTTTCTTGCAACTGTATCTCCAAATTCTAAATCTCTCTCACTTTTCTTTATATATGACCTGTGAGAAGTAGAATTTTATGGTTCTCACCACTCCCAGGTTGAGAAAAGCCACAGAATAGCGAGGATCGGTGTTGTCTGTCCATCCTTCCTGACCTGTGTGGTAAAACTCCACATCCCTAATCTGGGCCTTTCCTATAAGAATCACACAGTCACAGAAATAAAAGGTCCTAAAATTCGTGTTAATATGTGTATAAAAACAGTTTTTTTGTACATGTCCTGAAATCAATAGACTAACAAAAGTCCAGTTTCGTTCACTGGCTGTATACCTGTGTAGTCGATTCCTCCGACGGAGACGGATCCCACTAACACTCTGGCGCCAAATGACTCAGTGTAAAGGTCTGGGTAATCTCCCCCAATGATCTTAATGTTCCTGCTCAGCAGACCCACGTCACCAGCCAGCCTGTAGGTCTGGGATGTTCCTGGCACCGTGTAGTTCTCCGCTGCAGCAGTTGAACAAATAAGTAGGTTGCTTTGAATGTACATCTTCGTAATATTTTAGACAGTGCATTTTCTGGCAAGTTATTATATATATATATATATATATATATATATATATATATATGTATATGTATATGTATATGCTGTACCGTACACTGTATTGGACTAACCAATGTGTGTGTAAGTGAGTGGCTGATCCACGGTCAATGTAAGGCCATTGTTGGAGACTGCTGATATAGTGCGAGTCTCTGTCTGCCATGGATCATAACTGGTGGTGGACAGCACGATTTCATCCCCTACCTGGTTAAAAAGGTGAGCAACAAACACAGCATTTTATATCAGAATATCAGTGAAACATTTTAGTAATGCCACAAGAGCTGCTGTTTATGTATTTGAGAGCACTGGAGATGTACAGATGATTGTAAATTTTGCAATGAAGAAGACTGAGACATATTTTAAACAAGATGAGTTTTTTTTTTAAATGAGAGTTTGTTTCATGCATTTTCTTTTATCATCCCAAAGGATGATCCACTATTTTGTGTTAAAATATTAATATTGTCAAAAAAGAAATTATATCAACTGAAAGGTTTTCATCTTTTTTTCTGAATAGGATAGGACTATTCTCTAATATACCTCAGCATTGTTGAATATTATGATTGGTCAGAAGGTGTTGATTAATTTTCTATAACAGCAGCTGTGCTGGCTGCACTTAAAATCACAGGTTTGTATTAATGCACTCGTTCTAATATATTATTGTTTCTATAGTAACCACTTACATGGTGACCTTTGTATTTGTCTGAGACTAATAATAAACAGATTAACCAAAATGTGCTGTAAGATGTATAATCACTGATATGGTGACATTTTCTGTAAGGAGACATTTATTTATTTATAAATACAAAATGTAAAGCATTGGCAATTTGTTGTGGTATAAAAGGAATAAAACACGTTGGGATGTGTTGTTATTGGAAAATACTCAGTGTGGGGGTATAACAGTAACAGTTACTCCACATCGCATCAGAGTGCATCACCGCACTGCATTGTTAATTATTTTTATTATAACATTTGGATTTTGAATTGCTGTTTTGTTGCAGGATACACTCCAAGTTAAAGATTTTTTTTAACTTCTTAGAATAAATTGTAAAAATAAATAAATAAATAAAAAAACTAGGGGGTGCAAACTTTTTTTGCACTGTATGTATTTGAAAATAAACTATAATACACTTATTTATTTTTGCATGTTGTAATGTACTCACTTGCCAGTCTACAGGCTCTTGAAGTGATAGAGAGTTGGATCCAGCCATAGCAGTGCTGCCAAGTTTAGTGTGATAAACTCTGTGTGGCATTCCATAGAGGTCAAGACCACCAAACACACCTGAACAACAGTATCAGAATTGTGTTTAATACCATTGCTTACAAAGAGGTTTCATCAAAAAAGCTATGTGATAGGACAGCATATACATGCTAATACCAAAATTGTACTCAAACACATCACATAAAAGCCAACTCTGAATTCACACCATTAAATAAGCGCCCAGGGCTGCGTGAAATGTCACCGTAAACCCTCACTCCATCCATAGCAGCTTCACAGTAGATGCATTTCTGCACAAGCTGAGTAGGCGAATTTACATTCCAGCTTTTTTTTTTGTTTTCCGAGCAATATTAACTATTTAAAGTGTAATAATTATTGTAATAATCCTAGTTTGAGAACTACCGGAATTCCCTCACAAAAACCACACCCCCTCTCAACTACACTAATAAAACTCCCCTGTTTAGTAATTACACTCAGCTGTTGCTCTTAACCTTCTTGATTTTTCTCTGTAAATGTCAGTTCGTAACTCACTGTCACACCTGCCAGGACAGTTCAAAACTGTACCACCAGAGAGCACTTTCCCCTAAATTTTAGCAACTACTCATTGGTCAAACACACATTTCTGTGCCATATAGAAAGCATACTGTATGTTCACAGTCGCACAATACAAAGCCTTGCCAAATCTTTGCCTGTCATATAAGTTCTGAACCATTGTTTGTATTTGGCTTTCTGTATGACCCTTGCCTGTTTCTCTGTTCTCCCAATTAGGATATTGTCCATTGTCTTGGATTGTCACTAGAAGTAAAACCCATCGAGCCTTCTTCCATAGAGCTGATCCTACACAGGGTTGTGGGGGAGACTGGAGCCTATCCCAGGGAATTCTAGGCACAAGGTGGAGGACGCCCTGGATGGGGTGCCAACCCATCACGAGGCACAATCACACACACATTCACACACTATGGACAATTTAGAAATGCCAATCGGGCTACAACACATGTGATTATTCCTTTACCCAGAACTTTAGATCCTTGGGTTTGTCCATCAGGCAGACGCAATTCAGGCGTGCGATGGTTTCCCCTCAGAATGATTTGCAGTTGTCCGCTGAAGGGCTTGTCAGGCCATCCAGCAATCAAACAGCCTCCCTGTGTGAGAACACAAATAATAATGCATTTTAAACATTACCCAGATGCAATACAGTGACCTCCTTGAGGCTTTAATTGATTTATCTTACACTCTCAGAAATAAAAGTATCAAACTGAGGTGTTACCAACAAGTGTGCATCTTTTGTACCTTTAGTATGTATATTTCACCTGGGGAGTTGCATATGGTATAATTTAATTAGGATTTTCAGCAAAGATTTAAAGGTAGTGGTCTGGCTGAATAATAATTGTAGAATATATTCAGGTTTCCAGGTAAAATATATATTCTAAAGAGATAAAAAGCCTTGATGGTACCATGCCAGTGATAAAGAAAAGCACAATTTGGTACCTTTAATTCTCAGTATTTGCTTTTAACAGAAGATTTTTTAGAGCTAGTATTAGTAATAGGTTTTGGTGTAATGGTGTAATTGGTTAAATATAATAATAATTGAAACCCCTAAATCTGGTGGAGCTGATGATTTATGGAAAAACTGACCAGGATGGAGATGTAAGTAGCATTAATGACAATGCTGCTATTCTGTGGAAGACTGCTGTTAGTGCGGTTGGACATGATGGTTATGTTGTCTGGAATTTCCAGGACTCCCATCACCGTGAGCTTATTTAAGGGTGGAATAGGGATGTCTAAAACAACCCAACTGCCTGTGGATTCAGAATAGAGCAGTCTATGATCAATTGCTGGTATTGCTGGTGTTTGATGAACACGGTACTTACATAGTATATTATCCTAACAGCTATAAGTTTTGGAAATGTATTAAAAATGCTTGAGAAGTTGTTTTGTAATTGAAATACAATACAATTTCTTTCAGCAGTTGAGGGAATGAATATAATACCTGAGGGGATGACAACATTGGCACCTTCTTGTGGTACGATGAAGTTGTTCTCTGCAGATGACCGCCAAAATGACTGATTGGACCAAGCACTGCGAATCATAAGACTCATATACTGTAGCATATTCTTTACATACATAACATTTACAAATATTCTTTTCATGAAAGGGCCAATATAACACATTCTAGTGGTTGAATTGTTTAAAAAACAAACAAACATATAAGCTTAATTACTGTGACATACCATAATACAATTTTATAACAAAACTGGTTAAAGTTTAATAAAATCCAGAAATCTTTCACTGGCTATCTTATTATCATATCTGCTTTTATTTTTTTTTTATTATTATTTTTATTTATTTATTTATTTATTTAAATGTAAATGATCACAATTAAAATTAATTCAATATGCTTGAGGGCCAAACTGCCTCTTTAACTTTAGACATTCAGTACAATGTGTAAATCTAAAACCTTAAACTTGATTAGGTAAAAACAGATGGAAATTGTTGATTTGCAGCTGGTCATCTTACCATAATATTTAATAGAAAATGTCAATAACATACTAAAAAGACATGGTGGATTAATTGAAAGCCATATTTTGCACTGACACTCCATTTCACGACAAGTTTGAAATACTGGAGCTATAAATTGCCATTAGGTAAAGTCACAGGTAAAATTTACCGCCACGCGGTAATGTTTCCATGCCTTGCTCTGGTTTTCATGTTTCACGCCTCGGTTCTAGTTCTATGAGTATGATGTTTACATGAGATGAATGTGTAATTGTGCTTAACGGTTTCCCGTTTTCTTTGACATTGATTTTAGTTGGAAATAAAAGCTTTGTCCTGCACTTACTTCTTGTTCCAGACTTGTTTCGTAACACACCCTGAAAACCTGAAAGTGAAAAAAAAAAAAATCCAACTTTGAAGTTGTCCAAGGTAAAGTTATCAATAACTACGGTTTGTTTAACCCAAATAAATCTGTCCCACGATCTGACTATGATGAAAAGCTTTTTCAATAATGGTGATTAATACTAAAGCGTCCAGAGCCCTATGTTGGCATCTGCCACCTCAACACTTTTTTATTTATTTATTTATTTAAATAAACTCCACGGTTATATAGTTTAATAGTTACAATAATAGTTACAGTATAATAGTCACATTGGCCTTTTGAATGTTGAACCACAGCGCAGTTCTCTACTGCTTTAAATGAATTTTTTTCTTAAGCAGCTACATTTGAGCTTTGTGCTGATCCTAACTGTATTTGGTTTGAATGAAGAATTTACACAAAATTACTTGGTGTGGATATCTAAGGAATAGATATTAGTGGCAGTGTTACAAACTGGGGATAGGGGTTCAGACCACAGCTTCAACTTAGAGTAGTATCGAGACTGTCTGTGGAACTGTAATTAGAATGGAGAACTCTGAAAATTTATATTGGATTGGAGCTTTGCAGTGAGTTCTCCTGATTATATGCTAGAAGTTTACAGTACATTTACATTTATACTGAATGTATGTATCATACGTGAAGTTGGTAGGTTGGCCGCTGGGCAGTGGCATGATGGTGACTGGCGGTGGTGGGATACAGTTGGGGAAGAAGCAGTTATAAACTTTGAATGCCACTGAAATGTCTTTGGTTGATCTGTCCACGCTGTTCCTCCGCTTTCTGTTAGCAGCAGTTGTTTTGCTAGACACTGAAGGAACAACAACATGGTTGAGATCAGAGTAGAATCCAGGAAAGCAGAGCTATTTCTTTCTTTCCAGGTTAAACATCTAAAATAATATGCATCTCATGAGGATATGCACAACAGCAGTTTTACCAATGTAGTAGATGTTGTTGGATGATTTGTTCATGTACCAGTCTCCATTTATATTCACACTAGGATTCAGGGGATTAGCTGAACCGTTTCTACTGTCCACCACAGACACCTGGTCAGGATTCTGAGTCAGATTGTGATTTATAATCACATAATCCTGAGACTATTTAGTGAGAAAGAAGAGAAAACACAGCACACAATTAAATGAATCGGTTTACTGTATGTACTAGTACAATGTAATGGAATGTTTCATTCATTAATTAACTTAAAAATGTAAAATGTGTATCTGGATTTCTGTAAAGCTGCTTTGTGACAATGACCATTGTTAAAAGCACTATATGAATAAAATTGAATTGAATTCATTATTAAGCACATTGGGTGACCATAATCAAGACTTTACCTTGAAGCCATAGAACACTGCATTATATGAGATGTTGCTCAATTGTAAAGCATTGCGAAAGTAACAGTTGTAGGTTTTGTCAGTTGGAAGCAGAGCCATCCAACCATACTGATGGGTAATCAGTTTATCAGCAAAGGGAACAACGCTTGACCCTAGAATAATATGACAGTGTTATAGAATAGAAATCATGTTGCATGTTCTGTAAAAAATATACATGAAACATACATGATTCATGCAGTAATGGTTAATTGTATAAGTTGACTCTGAAACTTTCTAATATTTCTAAATGCAGTCATGTGTACTGTATACGATAAGGAGAAGCTAAACTCACAATAGCACACTGTCTTGCCACCATGTAACACAATTCTTAGGTGAATGCAAGCTAACTCTTTTCCATACCATAATTATTGGTGAGTATGAGATCCTTAAACCAGAGCGAGAAGGGTAATGGGTAATAAATGCCCAGTCGGTGGAAGCTTACGGTGTTGTCACACACTGTACCAGGGAAGCCGAAGCTCCATGAAGCGTTGTCAGAACAGTGGACTGGATCCAGCAGGTTACTCTTTGGCACTACCTTGTAGTCAGGATTACCTTTTGACATGAAGAGGAAGGGAAGAAAACAAGCTCAGGGAAAAAGGCTAACTAGCTTAAGTGTCAAGAATTTTTTTTTTAATGTCATTAAATTGCTCTGGATATTCACTAAACGTATTTTTCAAGAAGAAGGCAAGTCATTCCCTGGCAAGCATTATAAATGTAGCAGAACACAGAAAAAACACATTATCTTGCTAGTCAGCTAGCTAACAAATTCAGGTCAACAGATTTTCACTATGCCATTTTCAAAGCTTATTGATATTACAAAATGACATTAACTTACAGAGGACGGAAATGGGTGTGGTAGTTCGACAGGGCAAATGATCTTTTGTTAACAAAGTTGCTTGTACATTTATAGTAGATGCAGAGTTAGCATCAGCAGCACCCAGCTGGACAACGTTTTGCCACTTTGAACTGTTTTTCTTTTTTCCATCTAGGTATCTTTTACAATGCACTCTATGAAAGTGTGTTAAATGTAGGTCTATAAAGCATTCTTTGGGTTGTTCCTCTGGAAGAACCCTATGTAGACTCATAGAAGAAGAAGCCTTTATTTGTCACATATGCATTACAGCACAGTGACATTCTTTTTTCGCATATCCCAGCTTGTCAGGAAGTTGGGGTCAGAGTGCAGGGTCAGCCATGAAACAGCACCCCCTGGAGCAGAGAGGGTTAAGGGCCTTGCTCAAGGGCCCAACAGGGGCAGCTTGGTAGTACTGGGGCTTGAACCCCTGACCTTACAATCAGTAACCCAGAGCGACCACTGCCCCATAAGCTCAGATGTCCCGCCCTGACTTCCTGTTTCAGTGGAAATTATGTCAACACATCGAATAACGCCGCGCATTTCAAAGCATTTCAAGAGCCTTTCTGCCTGAAACATGCAAATGCATTGAATTACATGATACATTGCACGAACAAAACCATTTACTGTGTGCATACAAATTATGTTTTGTTTGTATACATATTCTATTTCTTGTAGGTAGTTTCCTCCCACTGCCCAAAAACATGCAAGAAGGCAGATTTGCTGCACTAAATTGCCCCAAGGTGTGAGCAAATGTTTGGTGCTCTGCAATTGTCTGAAGTGTATTCCAGCTTGGCGGTGCTGGGGCTTGAACCCCTGACCTCCTGATCAGTGAGGTCTACTTTAGGAAACAAAAAACTATCCAAAGAAACCTTGAGGAACCCTAATAACTGCCTTTTTCAGAATGCTCAACAGAGAAAATAAATGTTATATCTTGCCATGGTTCATATACTGTTTTGTACTGTCTAGAGATATACTATAATGAATACCTGTCAGTGATCCATCAACATCCACCAGAACAATTTCATGTTCCCATCTAAAGGTAGCCTTGTTGGGTGACTGATAATATTTGATTCCACTGAATTTGACAGCAAAGCCCCCAGAGTAGGTGCCACTGGTTCCTTGTATAGTGGTCACCCCAACTGCAGCACATCTTGGCCGGTCAAAGTTAATAAATTTGGTGTTAAGGACACTCATGCCATCATCCAGGGGCAAGACAATCCCACGAGTGGTACAGTAGTCTTCACCCAGGCCAAGCTCGTCTGCATGACCTACTAACGTGCTGTTGACCAGTCCAGCACCGCTGGCTAGCCCCCATCCGCTCACGTGTTGCTGGATGATGCGCTTGGTCTCCACTCCTGCCACCTCATTGTTCACCATGAGAAAGTCGTTGAATTGCACAGCGCCTACGTTCACCCACTCTGCTCCTTTCTCGTTGTTCCAGGATGTGAGTTTGCGGAACACGGCTGGCTCAGGTATATAAGAGTAGCACTTTCCTCCGTTCTTGGGAAAGAACTCCTGGAATATCCACAGGCCAAACCAGCCTTGTGAGTGGGCTGTATTGTTATAAAACTCACCCAGAGGCACCATCTTCTGGCAGACGTTACCGTCGTAGGATGCGCCATCTGGATGGTCATGCATTCGGTACCAGAAGCCGAAGTGCGTTCCTCCAGCGGCTGCGTTGTGCCTGATGGTATTGTTAGGGTTGGTGACCCAGTAGCCAGCTGGTGTCACGTCATCGTTCAATAAGCTGGTGCTCTGACGAACAAACACGGCCAGGTTGTACTGCAAGATATTGCCAGTCTCAATGCCATCCTCAATGAAGAAGGCTCCTCCCATGATGTTGTAGATGACATTATGTTCCACCAGCAGCCTGTGCGTGTTGTGGATGGTGACTGCACGGTTGTAGGTCTGGTGGATGCCACAGCCACGAACGTAAGACTTGAAGTTAATGTCTCCCATCAGGTGCCAGTGGATGGGGTAGCGACCCAGTCGATAGGCCTGGCCAGCATTGAATATCTGCCAAAGGACACAAAATGATAACACAATCAAAAAATACAGGGCCTTAAGAGGTTATAATTCCAATAGTCCCAGATGTGTGTTAGATCTATTTATATTTATAAACACATTATTAATGCAGCCTGGTACCTCGACATATTCAATTCTTCCTATAGCCAGGTTTTCACCAGGCCGAGGTGCATGGAACATAATGCAGCCACCAAACTCATCACTTCCAGTTTCTTCCCCAAATTTCCCTTGGAAACAAGTCTGGGTGGCAAACTCCCCTGAAATAAAATATTTTCACTTAACACACACAAAAAAAATTGCATCTAAATGCACTCTCTCAATAAAGATACCAAACTGTACTTATTATATATGTACAGTTTTGTACCTTTTTATTCTGACAGTGTACTGTAAAGTTAGTATGAACCACAAAAATCATAAATTTCATGGTAAGTTTGCAATGTATGACCTCGTATAACACGTGCATTTTTGCATTTATTAACATTCTGTCTGTGAGAATATTAAGAATAATAAATCTAGAATGAAATACCCACCTGTATCAAACCCATCTGGACAGGCCGGGATAGTGTCGCTCCATTCTGCATTAATGGAGCCACGGACAACAATGTTCCTGGTGAGCACGCCAATCTCAGCCCTTGCCTCGAATACAGTGCCATCAGGTAATGTGATGGCTAGCCCAAGGTGGGTGTAATTCAGAGGACTGGTCAGTGTTAAGGTTCGACCATCAGGTGACACTAATGCAATTTTCCTCACTTCATTCTGCTGCTGGCTGTGCCTGCAAACATACCCACAGTCCACATTTAGTGTGTGGTGGAACGCTATTTATGTCGTCAGCTGAAGATTTAAATATTCTCTGATATTACATATAGTGTATATTATTATATAAGCAGAGCATCAGCAAGAAGTTGCCTGATGCTCTGATGACAATGAAGGCAAAAATAAATGCCTATACCTGCCACCTGTTGAGGCGATGACAACTTCGTCTCCTTCTTTCCAGGTAACTGCGTCCATCAAAGTGAGAGTAATGGAACCATTGTTAGCAGTTTGGGCAAGGCGAGTCCAGGTGATAGGGATAGGGATACCTGAAGAAATGGATTTGAAATTGATTCTATAGACCAGGGGTATTTAAATAAAATTTGTAAAGCTCAAGTTACATAAAATTGCATGCTTACAAAGGTTCGGATTAGCAACTAACATGACTAACTGGTGACACCTGTCTACCTTTTAATGCTTAACTATTAGTGATTAATTCATGCCTATAAATAAGACAATTCAGAGTGGTTATGTTTTGTTTCCTAGTGCTGCTTCACGTTACCATTTTTGACTAGCATTACAGACTCTGAACATATGAGACAATGTGTGAGGAAAATAAATGCATAATTCTTCGTCCAACAAACAGTCGTCAAGCAAGCTACATCCTAATCAGACTAGAGAGTGTAAATGAGATGAAAAATCTATGACAAAACTCAGCCTCGTATCTGGTATAATGACCTGCCTTCAGCAAAATGATTTACATACATGCATGTGATTGGCCACAACTGAGTATCTGTTACAGAATTCGAGATGGTTCATGTTTAGCAAATGTTGAAAACTGGAGTCTGAACTATGACCATGTTAAAAAAAGGTATATAGGCTCTGATACAGTATTTTGCAATTACTCAGTTTGGTTCCCTGAAATTCTGGGTCCAACAGTTGCGAACCCCTGCTGTAAACTAAACACAGTGGATTCTTGGACTTAAATCTGAGATTCTTTAATTCATGAAAGTGGGTTATAATCTCAGATGATGAGTTCCTGCTCTCCACAGTTTAGTGTTTTCAGCAGTCTAAAATACTTAATTGAGCCCACAGCCAAATAATCTGCATTAGTGCATACATAACAGTTTGTTTATTGAGTCATTTTAGTGTGGCATGTGCCAAGTAGTGCTTACAGAAAGCAGCCATTGGCTATATTTGTCCTATCTCACAGCTGGCTTGGGAATTTCTGGGGATCTTCCAGGAAAAGTGGAAGGAAATGAATGAATGAATATATTTCTGTTTATGGGATGCCAAATAAATCTTTAGTTTAGATTCTGAAGAACCTGTCACTATGGTCTATTACTGTCACATATTTTCTTCATTTTTTTTATGATGATGGTCTTCAATTTTTACCAGACACTGCATTATCAGAATGATATAATAATTGACTGGTGTACCATGCAAGTCCAGCACTCCCTCTCTGACCCCCAGGGTTTTAGCCCCATAGACAGGTAGTTCTGGAGAACGAAGGTGGCCATGCAGGGTGATGATGGCCTTGTGCTGGAACGGATTGTCCTCTGTTCCAATCTGAAGAGCTCCACCATCTGTGATGAGAATGTTCTCTGCCTGCAGCTCGATATCTGCTTCGTCAAAGATCAACTTTCCACCTGAGCATAAGAAGAATTTACAAACATTTACAAAGTGAATTTTAAAACATTTAAAACATTTACAAAGTGAATTTTAAAACATTTAAAACATTTACAAAGTGAATTTGGGAAAGATAAAGCTTAACAGGATGGTGTGCTGATAGGAGCCTATCCCAGGGAGCATCGGGGACAAGGCGGGGTACACCCTGGACAGGGTGCCGATCCATTGCAGGGCACACAATCACATATACATTCACACACCCGTTCATACACTACAGACACTTTTGCCAATCAACCTACCATGCATGTCTTTGGACTGGGGGAGGAAACCAGAGTACCTGGAGGAAACCTCCACAGAACAGGGAGAACATGCAAACTCCACACACACAGGGCCACGGTGGGAATCAAATCCCCGATCCTGGAGGTATGAGGTGAACATGCTAACCACTAAGCCACCGTGCACCCCCCATTTAGATCCTGATATGTTTAATCTAGTACAATTGTTTGTCCACAGTTTTGGTTCCTCCTCACAGTACCTTGGATAAGAAGCATCTTCAATACTGGTGTACTGACATCCAGGAGAATCGTCTGTCCTTTAGTGATCACAGCAAATGTGCCTGCTTCAGGGGGTGACTCTCCTCCCCACGTGTAACGAGATGACCACACATCAATGTAAAAGAAGTCAGCATGATCCTGGAATGAGAAGTGGACATCATAATACTTACATGGTAAAAATGTTTGTAAATATCACTTATATATTTCCACTTTGTTATCTGCTGCAACAAGCTGGCCAGCTAATGGTAACTGAATCAATAGAAAACATATATTTATAATCAAAATTGCACTATTACACTGACATTGTATTTAATCTATTCAGTTTAAGGGCACTTCCTATGACCGCCTAAATCATGTCAAACTCAAATAATGTCAAGGCCACATAAGCATTTTTTTTTTTTAACTCTTGAGGGGCCATAAAATAAAGCTATTCATTTTTGCTGTACTATCTATTCTATTGAATAACTCCAATAACATGAACGTAGAATAGGACATTTCAAAGAAACATAAATTTTATTAAATTAAATTTAATTACATTTTTTAACTGTATGCACTATTTGGGGATACTTCCGTTATACAGTATATATTTCCAAATATATAAAATGTATAATTTAATTTCTTTGGATTTTTAGAATTGGAAAGTAGTCATATGACCAATAAGTCATATTTCTGTGAGTGGACATACTTTGTTAATGAGAGAGGTCAAAGGAGAATAGACAGACTTGTTCAAACCGACAGGAAGGAAACGATAACTCAAAAAAATCTCCAAAAGCACAGTGTTAACCAGTTTTAGAATTGGGTTCCTAATAATTTGATCACTGAGTGAGAGGTTTACCATCTTGGCGATTCCTCTGTTTCCAACATACAGTAGGACCTTGGTCTGCTGGGACCTAGGCTGGGCACTGGTCACACACATGACCTGTGTTTCACTGGCTGACTGGACATCACACTCCGACCCTGCGATTGTCACATTAACATTCCCTCCACTGTGTGTGCAAAAGCATGGAAGAGACAGTAATACAATTTGTAACAGAATCTGTTCATTTGTATCACATAAATTGTAAGACATTTAGAAATTCTTGTTAATTATCGTAGTGTATTGACAGAACAGTAGAAAAAATGTATAGTGCGAACAATACAACAATATTACACTGCTCTAGCACATTTGCTACCCTAGGTAAGCTCCAACCTGTCCTATTTTCTAATTCTATTTTTAAATTTTAATACATGTTGACAGCATAATTCCAGACCTGAAACCATAGCCAGTGACTGTAAGCAAAGTGCCTCCGGCTGTTCCTCCTCTGCGAGGCGACACATCCGTGATTACAGGTGTCAGGCTAGTTTTGTATGTGTAGCCATTTGTAATGTTGACTGATCCATAGCTATTCAGCACTACCACTGTGCATGACAGCTCTGCTTGTGTTCCTGTGAAAACCATGCAAAAACTCTTTATCGCTACATTTTTTCACTTGTCACATGCTTTTTTTCTTTTTTTTTCCTTGATCAAATGTTGTGTGCTGTTTAAGACGTTCTTAGCATATTTTACCGCCACGGAAATATCATTTTATGGTGATAAACATAAAAGGGTCAGTAGATATGCAATGACGTATAGACATTCTAGCCACATACCATTGTTGGCTGGAATTCTGCAGTACAGATTTGTAGCACTTGATGCATTTTGGTTGATACTGCATTCTGTATTGCAGATCAGAACTCTAGAGGAGTTAGGGTCAAACCCAGAGCCTTGGACTGCTACTACTGCTCCTCCACCATAGCTTCCTGTAGCAGCACCAAGCAAGGAAAAGGGGTTTGTTACTGTAAAATACTGTCTTACAATATCTACAGTCATGTGAAAAAATAAGTACACTGCATGGAAATGGTTGGCTTTTTTGATATATTTGGACAAGCAAACATTTGATCATCTTTGAAACAGTGCCAATTATTGAAGATGATATACGTGAAAAAAAAAAAACCCACAAGGAAAATTATATTTTCCAATCATTTATTCAACAAAAAATATCAATAGATGTGATATTCTTCTGTGGAAAAAGTAAGTACACCCTTGGCCTCATAAGCTAATTTTATGGATTGGAAGGTGTGATAAATGTAGGGGTGTACTTACATTTTCCATGAGACTGATCTTTTTATTATCCATTTAAATTGTGGAAATTATGTGTCATTTGATAGAGTGCATCAACTTTATTAATAGGCACTGTTTCAAAGAGGATCAAATGTTTGCTTGTCCAAATATGTAAAAAAAAAAAAAAAAAAAAAAAAAAAAAAAAACCAACAATTTCCACTTATTTAGTGGAAAACTTTTTTTTTTTTCCACATGACTGTATTAGTCTAGTTAGAAATAAGTGCAATGATATTTGTAATCTAAGATTACCTTCATTAGGCACGACTTGCGTCAGTTGCAGCGCATAGCTGAAGTTAGCCTGGGTCAGAGCATAACCTTTGACCTGATGATACAGTGTAACTGGGAATGTTCCTCCTGCATGTTCACCCACGGTGCACTCTATCATTGTGTCCGTAATGGATAATATATTACATGCCACACCATCTACTAGCACAGAAACAAGACCAGCGACCGAGCCAAAACCAGAACCTGAGACTGTGATCGCCGTTCCATTGGGACCTGTATTGTATAAAAGAAAGCTATACACTTACACTCAAACGGAGATGATTGTTTGATATTGTATTATCTTACTGTATTATCTTGTGCATTTTATTTGTACATCTGTATTATTATGGAGGACAGTGAAATAAATATAATCAAATGTTTTCAATATGCAGATATGCGGAAACAGACAGGTGACAAATTAAAGAGAAAAAATGGTGGCGTTGTTATGCTGTGGGTGAGCAGGTTTTGAGTCCATGTGTCCCCTTAGGCCTGGTTTATACTTTACATGTAACTCTGCATGCAGGCACAGAAGCAGTGGCAACAAAAGCAGTATTGTTCACATGCTCAGGCAAGTATAACACAGGCTTCAGAATCACTGCATATTAACAAAGTTATTAACTCAAAGAAAACTCTTCTTCCAAAGATGTGCCAAAATATGTTATGGCAGCTTGTGTTGGGCCACCACCTTACTAAGTTATTTTACCTTGTTTTTTCCTTCAGTTTGTCACCTTCAAGTCACATTAGTCAAATCATTTGATTTTAATATTCAAATAAATAATGCCACTGAATGGTATTTATTTATTCTTCGTACCTGTTGGAGGGCTAACCGTGGTGATGTTTGGAGTTTGACTGCGAGTATAATTGAAGCTTAGCGGTGGGTAGATCACTCCAAACACTTTAATAGTGACCTGTACTTCTATTTCATTAAAGGCATGCGTCAAACAATTCACCATGGCAGGAGTTAGAGTCATTATGGGGCATGAGTATGGTCCCAGCATCACACTGGTGTTTCCTGCTGCAAATCCGTTGCCTGTGATTGTTAGCAGTGTTCCTCCTGCTAGACTGCCTGAGCTGGGTTGTAGACTGGCTTGTGCCTGGCTTGTAAGTGTGAGATTTCCAGATGCTAACCCTTTACTCATGACAATCACTTTCAGGGTATGAGGTCCCGCAGGCAGAGGGCCAACCAGCAGTCTGAGCTGGCTGTCTGTGACTTCTTTAACCTCCAACACGATGTTGTCTGCATACACCCTGAGATCTTCAAGTTGGCTGCCAAAGCCACTTCCGGATACAAAGACAGTTGTTTGGTTTCCACTAATAGAGTTGGGGGAGATTGAAGAGACCGTTGGAACCAGGGAGGAGGAATATTGAAAGGAACAGTCACTGCTGCAGAGTGAAGTGATTCCACCCACTTTAACAACAACATTTCCCTTTTGAGGTGGGGATGGAGTTGTGTCGCATATGATGTGAGTGTAATTTCTGGACACTATGTTACATGGATAGCCAGCCACTGTGACTGTGCCTGCAGTCAGACCAGAGCCAGAGAGAAGGAGGCGTGTGTAACTGGTCGTGCTGCCCATTGATGGTGAGACTGAGTCCAACACAGGCATAACTGCGAAACGTCGTGCGGATTCACTCGGTATTCTGAGCAGTGCAATGCCCAGGTTGTTGACCTTGACTTGCACAGGCAAAAGGATGCCCACAGGTGCCCCACTGTCAGGGCTGAGGTGGCACTGAATCATAGTGGAGGTGCTGCTGGTGACTTGACATGAGGTGCTTCCAATCAGGACCTGTAACAATGCATGAGATGATAATCAGATCAGTGATTCCAAAAAGCTGTTAATGTGCATAAAAGATCTGGATGGAAGAAGCTCCTTCCAAAGCTCTGCAATCATTCATTTTAGTCAGACCAAGTAACACACATACACATACTTAAAACTCTACACAGACAGTAAATGGAGCTTCAAATCAAACACCAATTCAAACCGAGACAAAACCTGTAGCTGGTAAATAAGTGGAAACATCTCACCTACTGCATACTGGTGTAACACAATGTCACAATGTCATTTTCTGTAGCTGTTTAGTTCTTTAAAGTATCCATGTTTTTCTTTTATCTGTATTCCCCCTGAATCTTTACCTCAATGGCGCAGGTGATGCTGCTAAAGCCAAAGCCTTGGATGATGATGGGGTCATGATACGTGCCCTGATTGGGTGAGATGGAGATAACAATGGGGCTGGAACAACGGAAGAGACTGAAGCGTTGGCTGCTAGAGACAGAGCACTCAGGAGAGGCCACGCAGTTAGATGCTGATCTGCTCAGACGTGTTGAATCTACAGGGCCAGATTTCAGAATGCAAATATAAAACCTAGCTCTTGACTTGAGTTTTACGCTTATCTGAGATTCTATCATAGTATTGATTCTTCATGAAACAAAAAATATACAATTTAAATAATTTGGCTACAAATATTGCCTACAAATGTCATGCATAATTGTTTTAGTAGTATTTCGCATTTAAACTACAATCATCAAAGGATTAAGGATTGCTTGAAGCATTCACAAATGCAGATTTAAGGAACGAAACCCACTTAGGTAATAACGCATTTGTACCTTGATACTGTAGGGCCTGAAACCCTGCTACAGTGAGGTTTAGCTCAGTACTTCTCTCCTCTAATGGTCTTACGTTCACCACGCCCTGCATGCTAATTTGGTTTGCCGAGTTGATATAGCCACTGCTGTAATAGTACACCCCAGGAGCTGTGAAACAATAACTGTAGAATCCTGTGGGCAAAAAGGACAAAAGACACTCACACACAAATTCCAGTGATGGTAGAGCTTTTTTTTTAAAAAAAATCCTTTTTAAAGGCTGGACATGCTACCTAAGAGCATTTTCATTGTTCTCCTCTGTGTCACTAGTGGTAATTAGGGATGGACTGTCATTAGAGGGGTTTTGTAGCTAAGGAATGCATTCAACATGAGTACCATTTAAATAAGATTAAATAAGGCCTTATTCTTCTAGAAGAGTATTTGAACTCTTTCACATCAACTAGAAGAGAAGCAGAAGAACTTGAAATAAAAAAAACAATAAACAACTTAATCCTGTTCGTGAGATCCTAAACTATTGACAGTACTGCTTTATAGATTGGTACCTTCCATGGTCATATTATTCCTGACTTTCCATAGATAATCACTAAGGTTTTACATTAGATGAGAAATTCTCCTTGAAATCTGTGGAAGAGAATGTACATAAGATGTTATAGTCTGTGTACCATTGGCTGTTTTGGAATTTCCACTGTTGAAGGTCACTCCATCGAACTTGGTGCTGCTGGGACTGTCCACGCTGAACACACTGTAACCCAGGCCTTGAACAAAGGCTGGAGCCTGCCATCTCCAGACCACTGTGTCCCCTACGGACGCCATCACCGTAGCTGGGCTCCATGAATACCCCCGACCATAGGCTGAACATATACACACACACAAACCACACACAGGCACATGTGTGATTGATTGTCAGACTAGGGTCTGGATAAATTTTTGCCTTTTACATAGATTTACCGTTAATAACAAAAAAAAAAAGTATTATATGCTCAAAAACCTCAAATATCTCATTAAATAAGTATTAACTAGTAAAGAAATAGTGGTAAATGTCTAAGGATTTGCAACATGAATAGATTGGGTCAAATTCTGACAACAGCTATATATGAGAGGATAATTTCACCTGTATTCACACACAAGCACAAGTGGTTCAACATCTCCTAGCCCCAACAAAACAATCTTTAAGAGCTAAATCTAGAACCTTTAAAGGTTCCTAGGCAGTAGGATTTACAGATGACAACAGCGTGTTTTCCTAAAATAGCTTTTTTAAAAACATCTGGTTTGTACTTTTCCTACAGAATCTAGGTATACATATATATTCCTACAGAATGTTGAGTGTAAACCTACTTGGGTCAATGCCTTGGTTTGTGACAGTATATGTTTGCTTCTCCATTTGGGTCACACACTCCAGCTGATTGTTTGAAGCAGCAGTCACATTGCAGAGTGTGTCACCTGTGAAAAACACACACGACTTACTCCACTAGATTGCCAAACTAAGACTCATATACCATAGCATTTTAAAATTCTGGAATCTGATTGGTCAGACAGTATTATATAACCATAGCGCTGACAGCAATGCTGGTTGTAATTGAAACGACAAGTTTATATTAATGTACCTGTTGTAATGCATTATAATTTCTATAGCAGCAGCTAATTTGAATGGACTTGTATAGTGGACACTCCACAAAAGGGCTAAAAAGAAACAGATTATAAATATGTTTTTATTTAGCCAAGAAAAGTGTATTGATATGGTGAAGCTTTTTGTAAGGAGATGTTTCTCTAAGATTTATGGAAGGAATGTCCAGCGTCAGAGATTTATAACAGTTAGAAGTTTCCAGACATGGGGGAGTCTTCCTGAAAGAATAGAGGTCTTTCCGGATTCTCGGTAACATGACAAACTGCATTTTTTGGTGAAGGAATGACATAGCTGTTGTTTTGTGGACATTCCACAGCTAGATAAAAATTGCAGTGTGTTGTTCATTAATAACTTATTTATTTATAACCGTTGACAAATTGCTATGGTATAAGCATATAAATATGCTTTATCCGAAATAAAACACTCCAGGGTGTACTGATTTGTCAAGGCGGAAAGAGTAACTCCACTTTGCATCAGGCCACAGCACACTCTGTCTTGTTATATTCCTTATTAATTATATTATTATAATATTTATTCCTTATACAATTGATTTTCAAGCGCTGTTATGACCAGGTACTGTACCTAGTGTAACTTGATTGTCTTGCAGAAGAGGGCTGAATCCAGAACCTGTGATGGTTACTGTGGTTCCTCCATACAGAGAGCCGTACTGTGGGGAGATGCCTGTCACACGTAAGATGTACTCTACAGTGGCGTTCACACCAGAACTGTGTTCCAGGTAAACATGGAGATTAAAAGAAAAGAATAATTCATCTGAATAAGAAATCAAGTGAGTATCAACAATTGATTATTTTATCTGTTTGATATTGCATTAATATTCAATTTCATAGCTTTAGATAAATGTTTGAAGACTGGTACCGGATTAAGGGAGATCCCTGGTTCCCCACTATAACTTTGATGTCATACAGCCCAGGGGGAAGTGTGGGTAACAGGCAGGTGATCTTAGTACTTGCCCACTGCTGCCCCTCACATGCTGCACTGCCAATGAGGACTGAGCTGCCATTGATCTGTTCACCAAAGTTTGTCCCCACAATGGTGAGAACCCAGCGTCCTTTACCATATAACATACAGTGAAGTGGTTATCACTTAGTTCCATCAACTAAGCCTCCTTGAAATGACATAACTGCACTCTAACTGTTGAATGATACTTTAAATTATGCTTGAGCAAGTTTTGCTCTTAAGAAAAGTACAGTTTGCACAATTCAGGTTGTGCAAGGTGTAATAATGACAACTAACATCCTGTCTAGATCTGGAGATTGAAATGCCAGCATGGAATTTTAAAAACTCATCCATCAGTAGTGGTATTAGAGGTAGAAAAGTATGTCTGGTGAGGGATTAGTAGGTAACGAGAATACAATAGTGTCTAGACAGAAATCAATACTGCAT
This sequence comes from Ictalurus furcatus, assembly GCF_023375685.1. Lineage (NCBI taxonomy): Eukaryota > Metazoa > Chordata > Actinopteri > Siluriformes > Ictaluridae > Ictalurus > Ictalurus furcatus. Next base: position 18,927,458 of record NC_071278.1, read on the forward strand.
GATATGATCCTATTTAATATGCTGAAGTCACATTTAAAAACAAATTTTTTAGGAGATCTTACCAAACACTGTTGTTGTTTGTGGGCTCACTTCAGTAATTGTGGCTGTCAGGTTGGTGTCATATGTGAAAGAGTTCGGAGAGGTGACCTGAATGTTTCCCATTTGCAGAGTCACTGCATTTTCTCCTTCTGATCCCTAAAAAAAGAGGCAGCTCTCAGACAACCAAACAAACCAATAGAAGAAACAAACCAGCAGAGAAAAGTCTGTTCATTCTGCTGACCATTTAGAGCACAACCATTTTGCTTAATAAAACACCAGAGGACAGTTATTAGTAAAAGAGAATTTTTCATGAACCAATTAAGAGAAGCAGCAAATGCTCAAGCAATTTGCCTCTCTCTCTCTCTCTCTCTCTCTCTATATATATAGAGATATTATATATAGAGATATTATATATATATATATATATATATATATATATATATATATATATATATATATATATTTTTTTTTTTTTTTTGCAAGACTTCTTAGAAGCCATAGTGTGTAGCATATTAAATATAGAAGCAATTAATTCACTTACAGCAGGAGCCCTGCACAAGAGCTGGTAGAGGTTCACATCAATTACATCACACTGAACACTCCCAATAGTGGCTGTGGTGTCCTGGCTGAATCCATAGCCAGAAACGGTTATGATTGTGCCTCCTATGGAACAAGATAGCGGAGGAAGCTATATTAAAAACCTGAGATACCCAAGTAAGACTTTTTTTGCAGTAGTAGTGTACAATTGTTTAAAACTGGTTGAATGTCTGCAAGCAGCATAAACAGAACTGCAGAGGAAAATGGTTAATCCTTAAACTTTTTGATGTTTCTTTTCCTACTCCTTTAATAATATGTGAGATCATAACGTTAAAGAAGTACACTGAAATACATATTTGTGCTTTTATACTCTAAAAGCGTGTGGTGAGTATTTTCTGTGTCGTGTTTACCAGTAACACTGCCTGCAGTGGGTGCGCTGGAGGTCACCCCCAGTTGGTAGGTGAAGTTGAAGATGTTGTCACCATTATAGCGAGCGTTACCCAATGTAGGGAAACTCACAGAGATTGGGTACAATCCAGCACTCGCAGGGCCTACGCCACAGGTTAGTGATGTATCTGAAACACAAATGGATTGTTGATTAAACCCCTGTCTTGGTTATTAACAACACTGTCTTGTGTCTTAGCTACAGTATATTTCAACTCACTCGTAACCTGGATAACTGAGCACCGGACATTTCCGATCTGTACTGTAGCATTTTCGTCAACAAATCCTGATCCTGAGATGGTGAGAACTGTTCCTAAAGCACTGGCTCCTAAAATCCATTGAACAAGAAGAAAATGTGATCACTGATACATACAGGAAGTTTTGAAAGTTTTGAAAGTTTGTGAACCCTTTAGAATTTTCTATATATCTGCATAAATACGACCTAAAACATCATCAAATTTTCACACAAGTCCTAAAAGTAGATAAAGAGAACCCAATTAAACAAATGAGATACAAATATTATACTTAGTCATTTATTTATTGCGGAAAATTTGCCAGTATTACATATCTGTGAGTTGCAAAAGTGTGTGAACCTCTAGGATTAGCAGTTAATTTGAAGGTGAAATTAGAGTCAGGTGATTTCAATCAATGGGATAAGTATAATATTTTATCTCATTTGTCAAGTATAATATTTGTATAATCAAGTATAATTTTTTTTTTTATCTCATTTGTTTAATTGGGTTGTCTTTATCTACTTTTAGGACTTTTAGAACATTTTTATCATGTTTTATGTCATATTTATGCAGATATATAAAAAATTCTAAAGGGTTTACAAACTTTCAAGCACCACCGTCCATATGTAACTAAAGTGACACTCATCACAAAAATAGATCACAAATTCTACCTTGCGTTGGGGAGATTCCTGTAACAATCGGGGTCTTGGATTCATTCCATGAAAAACCACAGTCACCTGAACACACTGACGGGATGCCATTGATAAAAACTTGTACCTGAAAAGACATTAGATATTTGTTTAGCTCTGTTGTGTAACTGGGCTCTGATCAGTGCTAGCCGGTACTGTAAAATTGGGCTAGCAGACATGTAGACTTATTTGGTTAAAATATATTTTCATACAACCAAGAACAACAGCACCAACAAGCCCAGACTGTATATTCACACAGCCTATCATTGACCGTTGATTCCATTTGGTGAAATGCCCCTTAGATTGTGCATGCATTGCTAATTCATTTAATTATTTAACATGTCATCACCAGTGATTTAAAAGGTGCATATAAAATACAATGAAATAAAAATGACTTTTGAGAAACTAGAAGTAAACGGACTATGCAATCTTTGTCTAACCAAAGTATACAAATTACACAAAGGGATGACAGAACCTTACATTTTGTGTGGTTTGAACAAAAGAAAAGATTTTCTGTTGAAGAAGAGCCATGGCATAATTACCAATTTAAAACACTCGACTTAAAAAAACAGCAATCAGAGATGGTTTTTCTTATCTGCTCCTCAGTGAGTGATTAATCAATGTTCCTAAAAGTTATGAAACCTATTTGGTTGAGCCTTATAGCACAGGTACTCATTACATGCCTATGATGAGAACCTGTGCTATAAGGCTCAACAAACTAGGTTTCATAAGAGTAACACGGATTTATTAATTAATAGTAAAAAATTTTAGCCCTTCCATTCTGCCACACTGACTACTTTTGATATATTTTCTAAAGATCTTTAAAAACACTTACTTGACAGGCCTGCTAAAAGGACAAGTACAAACACACTTGCTTGAACAGCTTTTAAATTTCAATAAAGGTACATCTTATCTTATCTTATCAGTTGTTGAAAGAAAATCATCTTAAGGAGTTCACTCAGCATCCCTCACATACCACAAATCGTGCACATACTATAAACAGTACAAGTTACACGAATCAACATCCTCTACGCTGTCTAAATATTAAACACCCCACTCAGAATCATACACAGTGTGAAGGCAACAAAGCTAAAGCTGCCACAACATAAACACCGTTGACCTTATCTGACATTAAAATTCGGAATAATCCTAACACGCAATTTTGCTGGATTTCATATGAATGACTTAAAAAAACCCCTAAAAACTCTAAACTTACTTGCCTTGCAATTCTATATACTGGTTGCCCTGGGCAAATTCTTAAGGTACTGAAATATGAGAAAAAAAAAACTGTAACAAGATGCACCTGTGTTTTATTTGTAGGCACGCGCAGAAAGTCTCCCATGATGCTTTGCTTCATAAGGCCTCCTTGCTGCTTAACCTGTGCTTTTACAGAGGGGTTCACGCCTACTACACCAGAGTCATTGATCTAGTCAAGAAAAAATACAACAGAAAACACTCATTAAATCCGCTAACATTTTATATTCTAGGAACATCCTTAAATAAACACATTTTCAGAATGGAACAATGGGAAAAGCACCTTAGTTATGTCTTTCAATGTTGCTACATATTAAATGTCATTGAATTAAATTTTCACTGTACATGAATTACTGCTTGTAATGTAATTTCAACAGTTATGTTGAGATTTCTGCATCCACCGACTGTTCCATTAAAAAAAAATAAAAAATAAACATAAACATTATATACCAGCCATATAAGTACTTACAGAGGTATTTATATTTAGAATAACAGTCCACAAAAAATATGAAAAGTCACAATAAATGCAGTGAGTAATGAGTAATCATTTTTTAAATTTGCTTTTACGCAAATTTTAAAAAAGTACATTCTATTGCTGTCACGTTTACATTCATCTCTTTCTTGTGCACACACCTGCAGGCCAAAGTGTTTTGTATGTCAATAACTAGTGCTTATACTGATATTATACCACACCACTGTTGAATCATTGAATCTGATGGAACAGATTCACAATTGTTAAATAAATCTGATGGTTTGTATTAATGTGCTCATTCCACAAGATTAAACGGATAAAATAAATCGATAAAAAGTGTGATATGCCATTTTTAATAAAGAAAAAAAAAAAGTATTCAACTGCAATGGAATTGTTGTGGTACAAGAGGAAATAAAACACTTGGGGCATACTGTTATAGGAAAATAATCCATGATGTGGTGAGGTTTTTTATCCCTTACATAATTGAAATGACATATACGCATCTGTATTATTATTATTATTATTATTATTATTATTATTATTATTATTATTATTATTATTATTATGTTGCGCTGATGGTGTTTCACCTGCAGTAGGGGCTGGCGTCCTGGTTTGGTGAGCCAATTAATTTCCCAAAGGGAGCCTTTACAGCTCGCTATACTATTTACACTCAGCAGGCCCATGTCTGGAATTCCTTGCAGAGCATATTTCAGGTCGTCTGCACTGATGTTCACAGACAGATCTACGAAACACACACATGGGTAAACCAGCACATGGCACATCGCACATGTAATTACACTTAGTGAAAGCCAGGTGGAAAGAATACTATAACATTCCTTAAGGGATCAGATCATTACATGTTTAGTGTGGCTTTGTAAAAAATATACTGAAAGTGCACAAGCAGTGAAAGACAATAAACCAACAATGACAACCCCTTAAAGAAAAATGCGATCAGCATAATCTGACCTTTCACTGTCTGGCCGAAGATCCCCACACTGAAGGTACCATTGAGAGGAGGACTGGCTCTTTGCAAGCGTGTCACTGTGACAGTGGCATTGTCCTGGACCAACACTAGCATGTCCTTGCTAGTGTTATTTTTCTTGAAGATTTTAACAAAACAAAAAACAAGAGAGTTAGCTGAAACACTACACATTGGACATTACACATTTTCTCTAGAAAACAACTCACTGCTATTTTTTTTTTCTAATGGAAACTTTTTTATTTCAGAATGGCTGCGGTATTTTGGCAACTACTTCTAGGTGAAGTACTGAGTGATAAGAAATGAGATGAGATAAGAAAAGGAGGGCGTATCAGAAGAAACTGTGTAAGAGGTCTGGGAAATATTTTGTCAATTACAAGAGAACGAATTTAGCTCAAATGCCTGGAGACAATTTTGTTGTCTGGCCCTTCAGAAAAACGACACTGAAATCTGACAGAAATGCGGTGCTCACTACCTTCAGTTTATAACTGTGGTCTGAAATGTATGTTGTTTTGCTATTGGTAGTTTTTGGAAAAGGGTATGAGCTGTCATGTAAAATACCACAGTTTCACCTTTACCTGGAATGCCTAAAACTCTTAACTCGCCATCCAAAAACAAATATCTTGATTCACACATACCTGCAGGAAGCCGATCTCTAGCAGAGGGAAATCAAAGGCACAGCGGTATGGAGAGGCAGTGATCTTGTAGCTGACATCAGATGAATTGGTCAGTTTCTGCACTGAGAGACTCTGAATGAAACGACCAGAATCAGCCAGAGCTGGAGGTCTTCTCTTCATGATAACAACTAACAACGACAACAACAACAACAAAAGATTAAGTTTATAGGTAAAAGACAAGTCAGCTTTATTACCATTATGCATTTTGAACAACAAAATGACGTAGTGAGCAATATGAATTTATCTTCACTTGTTGACTTTTCCTGTGTGTAACGAGACACTGACTGAGCAAGCGAAAATGAATGAATCTTCACATTTTAAAAAGTGAAATACATGTGAAAAATCTGGAGCGTCTAAAAGCTACAGGTGTAAATTGTGGTCAGTGTGAATTATGTCATGTGACCTTTCTTTTGATAGTTTTCTGTTTGTTTTCAGTTTTTACATTTTCTTTGGTATTCATTTTCTGAAATGAAAATAAGACAAGGAATTTTCACCAACCATTTGTTTCGCTCACAGTGGCTGTTCTCCCCAGCTGAACTGTGTCTATGTAGTAATCCCCTGTGTCTTTATACAGACGTACTTGAAGAAGTTGGTAGTTACTACCCGGGTAGCTTATCTGCAGACTAGATAAAAGCTCGACACACATGTATTTCCATCTACAAAAAAAGCATGCTGCATTACTATAGACTACAGTGCCTCAAAGAACAAGAGAAATTATTCTGTAATGTCTTAAAGTGCTTGTGAAAGTTGTTTTTTCCCACATGAACTGCAGTTTGAACTTACACATCCCCTGGTTCAAACAATACTGAGATTACTTTGGTAATTTCGGAGACAACTCTTGAAGTTCCCTGGTACGTAAACACCAATTCCAATACATTCTTTGGGTAACCTTTGTATGCAAAGCAAAGCTAAGACAAAAAACATACAAAATTAAAATGACATAAAAGTGTAATTGTAAATTCAAATATCATTCCAAGTGTTTCTTAGAATCTACACAATCTTAAATCAACACATGTCTCACATCTAGAGTTAAGATTAACACATGCTTATTTTAGAGAACTACTGACCACCAAGAGCACAGGTCAGATTTGAACCTGATGTTCTTACATATTAATACAGGTGCTTACTGTGCCATACTGCTGAAGTGACACAGGCCCATATGTTGCTCCAGACACAGTCACGTCATTTGAATTAAACAGAATGTTTGGGTTCATCAGAGACCAGGATCCACAGAAGGCCTCAGTGTCAGAGACCCTCGTCCCTCTCATGCTCACATCACCTGTAAACTGAAATGGTGGGAAATGCCTTTAAAGCCCATTGATTGGCACCAAAAACTGAAACCTGTTTGACTGGTCGCTGTATGATTGCACTTCAAAACAGGGCATGTCCGGTGTGAAGACAGAAGCATACCATACCACATTTACATGAAATCTATCTTCTCTGTGGCTGATGCTAAACCTACAGAGCTGTAAGGATTTGGGTTTAATTAGTTCAATATTTTCATGTGCTTACCCCTGTACTGCTAGTCTCATAGTCTCTGAAATATTTAACAGCAGAATTTTCCACATTTAACAGCTCCTTGGGACAATCAGCAGATGCCATGGCCAACAGTGCAGCTGTCATCTATAGGTGGAAAAATGATAGATGTTTATTGATTAAAAATTAGAATTATTACAAAATTACGATATTGTGAAAGGTCATCAGAGCTTCCACATTTTACAGAATAAAAAATAATATAACGTGTGACCTTACAAGGTTTTATCTGGTATTTTAGTAGAGAATAATGAACTTTCCAGTGTAACCTGGGGCTGAATATCAGCTAGCACTGATGTGTTTGTGTTATTACACAGAAACATGTATTGCACGTTTTAATGTATTTGTATATTGTTAAATATTTTACAATAGAATGTCAAGGTAAAATAACTTGTTTCGAAATAATTCCAGATTTAAATGAAATGTGTTATATTTTAGATGTAGCTTAGAAAAAATATCTTGGAAAAAATAAAATTTTAAAAACTATGTATTATTATATTGTGGTTCAAAAGATCTTTGTCTGCTGAGTTTTTTTTTTTTAACCATTTATTAGTTATTAATAATAAAAGTATTTGAGCTTACAGTGTAATAAGGTCAGCGTCTGTGTTTGGCCATTGTTAAAACATTTACTTACTAATTGTCTCAGAATTTCAAAAATGTAAATGTAAAGTAACTTGAAAATGTAGAACTTGTTGAGCTGTAAATGTAAATGTCCAGTTTCTCAGGAAAGATTTTCAGGCAGATAGAAGCTAACACTAACGTCACAAACAGAGATGCAGTTAAGGTATGATGAGGTGCTGCTTTTCGATTCTTAATGTTACAGAACTGCTTAGTCAAGGATTAAATTACTGTCTCTCTATTAGCAGCACAAGAAACGTTAAAGACCTCGGTCACAGATGCATTGTAAGGCAGAGGGCTGGACGAGATTCCTCCCCACACGAGTGTGAAATTATTCAAATCTGCTCTTCCTTTAGTCGTCTCCATAATGGTGATGTTCACACTTGCTCCATTTGTCCAGTACTGAAGATCCTGAAAGTCACCTGACAAGGAGACATGGCGTCATGACTTTGCAGAAATTACAGTGGCTTACAGAATACTACAGTTTAGTTCAGAATGTGTAAAATGTTTTTATATATATTGGCATATCATCAACTATTAAACCTTGTTTATTTTGTGCTTATACTGCAGTTATAAGCAGAAGTTAAATAACAACAATCAATGCAAAAACTGCAAAGTTTACAATCTGAGAGAGTTTTCTGGGTCGGAAAACCGCTTCATCTCTGGCTGTTACAAAGCACTGAAACTGGAGACTCCATCCGTAATTGTTAAATAAATTTAAAAATAATCATTATTAAGCTTAGATTATGTGTTGGATCCATGATACAATTCCCAATGAATTACTTGTTACTATAGACATGATAATGTATTAGAAGTGTGCATTAGGATAAACCTGGGATTTGCTTTCAGTCAGCACTACTGTCAGAACTGCTGTAATGTAATCTTAAATTTAATTAGCTTCTGAAATTTAATCTCAACAAAAGTAAAACCTTCCGAAATAACACAATTACACAAATAAAATAACACTATTTTAACACATTTTGTGTCATATTCTGTTAATTATTGTACGTGTTAAAATGAAGGGGGGCAGCAGATGTTAATCCATCTTCCAGTCACTTTGTGGATTGCCATTAACTAACCCTCATACTAACATAACCTTGTTTTTTTTTTTAGTAAATCTAACTGGTGTGTTAAAAACAATACTCTGGTATGGTATAAATGAGAAATGTGAGTGATTTTGAAAGGTATACACCATTTATGCAAACTAAAATGTAACTGTTCAAGCATACATAAAGAGATTAATGACTAATCCCATGGTGATATTCAATTTCTTACCTCTGGTTGAATTGAAAGTGATGGTGTACTCTGACTGTTCATCCACCTGCTGCATTGTGACAATGACTGTGTCTGGTTTAATGGACCAAAGAGCATTCAGTTCGTCCTGTAACACCTGAGCAGGTGCACTGACAGGGATCGGCCCTGTAGCAGGACAGAACCGGGTCAGTCGTGCCAGGATAATGATATGCTGTATGACACGCAATATGACACTACTGAACATAGTCATATCAACTAACATATACTGGAATAGGATGCTAGTTCTTTTGAGTCATGCCTGTATAAAAATGCCAGTTTTACCACAATTTTTTTTTTACAAAACCTGTTCTAGCTGCTCCGTAGACAAGACCATAAGAGGCATAGTCACAGGTGCCCAGAGAAAAGCAGTTACTGCTTATAGTCACTGTTTGCACCTCCTGGACTGGGGTAACCGCGCTCCAGCCATTAAAAGCAATCATCTAAATCCACACACGCAAAAAAAAAATCCAAAAACACTGAAATCAATCAGCAGTAGATCATTTAATTGTTTAATTCCATTTAAATGCTATAGTTCATTTACTGTATTAAAATGAGCTGGAAATAAACAATAAACTATAAAAAACCATAATCATATTTACACTATGACCCACCTGAATCTCATCCAGAACATCATAGCTGGCAGTTATAACTTGGATCTCACTGACAGCATCTACAGTCTGCCGAGCAGTAAAAGTGCTTCTCTCTTTGTAAAATCCCACATCTATTGAGGCAACACCTGAATAATCTTGATGCAGGACCTCAATGTAATACCTGCATGAATATGTTTGAATAAAGCAGTTACAAGGGATAAAAATGGGAAAACATATTTGAGGACACATACAAGGTAGAAACAAGCATCAAGTATATACACAGCTGAACCTGTATGTTAGGCACCATACACCTAGAACCTAGATCAGATACATCAAAATCCCAGCATCACTGATGACAGAACACACTAATATGCCACTAAAGTCTTTGAAAAACTGGGTTCATCAAAGATTCTTAGGGCACTGATGAGATTTTCGGTTTATAAAGGATCAATTGAAGCCCTCTTTGAAACTCTGGGAAACAATGTACTACATAAAAGCTTAAAGGGGTTTCAATTCAATTTAATTCAATTCAATTTTTATTTGTATAGCGCTTTTTACAACGGTCATTGTCTCAAAGCAGCTTTACAGAAATATATAAACACGAGATACGGGTTTTAAATGTGTGAATTTTCCCAATTGAGCGAGCCGGTGGCGACGGTGGCAAGGAAAAACTCCCTAAGATGATATGAGGAAGAAACCTTGAGAGGAACCGGACTCAGAAGGGAACCCGTCCTCATCTGGGTAACGACGGGTAGTGTGAAAGTAAAGGAAAGTTCATTGTGGTTTTATATGAAGTCTGTTTGTTGAACTAGTCCACTGAGTTTCCTCAGAGGAACAAGCTGAAGAACACTAGGGTCTAGATTGAAGCCATTTCAGTATCACTGCTGTCTTCAGAACCACCCAAACATTTGCTTATCGATGGTGTACCTGATGAAATTAGTATAGCTGGAAGTACAAGTACCTAATAACCTGCCCACCATGTATGTATTCATCGAATTATTTAAATAACTGCTTTATTCTGGTCAAGATCGATGTAGAGTAGGGAATGCACCCCTACTCTGTCACACCATGCACACACACATTAACACCCCAGGGCAATTTAGCATATCTAATTCACCTATTGACATCGTTATTGATAAGTAGGAGAGAACCAGAGAATACAGGTAACGCCACACGGACAGTAACATGCATATACTGCATACGTTATATACTCATAAACACATAGTCACATATACTCCCAAAAGTAGCAGAGTCACAAGCTTTTAATTAAAGCAGACAATTCCTCACAATATACAGTACACCAGAGTCATTCCATCTACAGACACACTGTACACAGGAATGGTGGGAAGAATACACTGATTCCTACTTACGGCTTTCCCCTCTCCAGCCTCATGACTTCAGACTTCTGTGTTGGACTGCTGTAGAAACTGTTGGTCCAATATGTAGTATATGCAATCATGACCTTGTGGAAGTAATAGGACAGGTTAATTATGAAATTGTATGATGCATGAAACTTGTAATATAAAGAGATTCTTATTTCATATACGCTGACACGTAAATTATGTCTACGAATAATTTTTTTTAATACTACAATATTTTATATAATCAATATTTATATCAATTTATTCTATTCTGATATAGTCTACTATCAATTAGCCAGAAATCAAAGCAACGTACAAGTGTAACAGAACAAGCAGAACCAAAACTGTCATTATTATACAGGATGTATTAAAAAAAAAAAAAGTGCTTTCCAAATGGTTTATGTAGTACCTTATCTTCTGGCTGGCCAGTTTTACTGAAATACAGCTGAATTCTGTCATCGGCTTTAACTCTGAAATAGTAGTTGTCAGTCTCCATGGGAACAAAAAAGCCGCTGAGTCGAGCCACAAAATAGTCCAATTCTAAGGGCCACACATAGGACAAGGAGTCCACCCACTGGACTGAGTACCCCGGCCGCCTGGAGTTATAGCTTAGAGCCTCCTCTAAACGCTGTGGTATAGTTTCATTCCATATCTCCATTTTCAACCCCCTGCCACCTGCAAATATACACATTTTGTGAATAATGTCAGAAATAATGTCAGAAATACAGTAAAACTGGCAGCAATATAACATTTGCATCTGAATGAAAATAGGAAGATATACTATTTGCATTCAATTTAGTCACTGCACATTCTTACCCTGTAGCTTGTTCTCCCTATAACTACATGATAACAGTCACAACCATAAATATAGTAGGTGTATAGTAGTTGGTAGTTACCTAATTAGAACTTATAAGCTACACATTTATTTACACCTACACCTACACATTTAGCTACATATTTATAATTAAAACAAAAAATTATATGAATATTAAAATTAATATCCCAGGGTTTATTGCCAATTCATCAGTAATGGAAGTAGCCTTGTATATCTATGCTAGACTTGCTACATGTGTGACACTTTCCAAGTGAACAGAAGTTCACTGATTGTTATCACTTGATTGACAGACTGCTATCAAACTTCAAAGCGTCAGTGCATGAGAGACACAACATAATAACAGTGCTGTCACAGAGACAATGACAGAAGCTCTTTTTAACAAAGTACCTCACTTTGTACTGCTTATATAAAGACAGCAACAGGAATGCAATAACAGTGATTGAGCAAAATTTCACCTGGAAACAGTGTCATGTTGCTCCATTCATATGCTGGCGTTGCACAAACAATCGCTTCATCTCTTACAGTCTTTACAGTACACTCCTGACCTTGAAAAAAAAAAAAAAAGCCATTGTAAAAAAAAATGAAACTTATGCATCTACGTTTATATCAAATGAACAATGTAATAAAAAAGGCAGTTAATACCTCCCACTAAAACCATCGCCGGACCGTCTGTCTGATCAAAGTATTTCCCCCGAATTGTGAGCAAGGTGCCGCCCAGCATACTACCCTGAGAAGGGTACACTCCAGTAACCTCTGCAAGAAACAGTCCTGGTTACTGAGTGATAGTACAACCTCCTTCATCATACACTTTTATATATATATATATATATATATATATATATATATATATATATATATATATATATATTTATATACACACAGTATACTGGACCAAATGTGTCCTGCTGAAAAATTATGGATCGTTTCAATCAAGTTAAATGGTCATTTGGTTCTTCTGAATAAATTTTTACAATTTATTTAAAATAATTTTTAATCATTATTATTTATTATTATTATACTTTTTTTTTGTTCATGCAATAATGATGATCCAACCAAACCCCCCCCCCCCCCCAAAAAAAAAAAACGGATTGAATCAAATCAAAGTTAAATTGAACAAGGTGTGGCCAGTTTTTCTTGTTCATTCAGTACACAGTTTCATTCCCCTTTTATATCTCTACATCCTTATTTACCTGCATATGTTTGGAACATTGCAAGCTTATTCAGTGCCGACACAAAGTAGACCCCGAAGTCTGGCAAGCTCCTGAAACAGATTACATTTTGATTAGTCATGTTAATAGTACAATAGATGTTTCTGTCTTTCAGTATTGCAGATATGCAGTAAGCGATTAGTATTTCACTGACCTTCCATATTCACTGTCCAGAATGTAGCTGAGGTTGTGATGTCCTAATAGGAACAAAGACCAGCATCGTTTTACTGTTGCACTGGAAATATATGAGTTTACACTGACACAAAATGAGCAATGTGTTCCCTTACCCACATACGTTCCTGTCACTTTACAGCTCATGTATCCCCAGTCACTGCTGCTATAATCCAAAGTCAAGCCATACCTAAGGAAGAAAGGCAACTGTGTGATAAATACAATTTAATAATATTATAATTTGATTTAAAACTCAAATGATGTGTACTCACAGTGTGTCTGAGTTAGGTATCAAAAGATTACATGGCATTCCACCCATATATGCTCTGCATTCCAGAAAACAGTAAAATACAAAATCAACAAACAATATGTTACATATCTCAACAGCATATTATATATAAATCAGGTCATATTTCTTTACCTTAGAAATCGCACATTACGCCCATTGGAGCTTGTTGCTGTGTTGCTGCCATAGACATCAGTAAAAATTCTTCCCTGGAGAGTAACTATAGTGCCTGGATTAGCAAAACGGAATTTGTCAAAATCAGTTTCCCCCTTTTATATTATTACAAATAAAGTACAGCATAGCTGAAAACTGCACCTGGAAGACCAGATCGAGGGGTGATATATTGGATGGAAGGTGTATAGTACGAACGAGTCTGTGAATGCACAACAATAATCACAACAATGCAATCATATGTGTAAGGTATAAAATAAAATAATACGCCACAGTTATACTGGAAACCAAGAATCAAAGAAATTACACGTACATAGAACATACACGAATAAATCCATGGATATCCACTGCACATTCCACTAGTGGGAATGGGAACACCATCCACTTTGACAGCGAGCATGTAGTTATCTTCAGGCATTGGTCTGAAAAAAGACAAGCCGCCCTTTCAGAAATTCAAGAAATGCTTTACATTTACATTTTACGGCATTTTGCCAAATGCCCCTGGACACTTTAGTAAAAACTGATGACGCTCAATATTTAAAACCGTCACACATTCAGACCACGTTTCACCAAGCGTAACAAATCGACACAAGTGTCAGCAATAGGGTACAGTAGCAAGAAATCAGCCTCAGCCTTTACTTTATACCATTCTATATTTTTTACATAATGTTTTTAAACAATTATAACGGTTGTATAAATTATCCACTTTAAGACAAACAGCCAATAAGATGATGTGGATGCTCATTTTGATGTACAGTATTATGGGTAATGGACTTACCCCTGCTAGCCCATTTATATCAGCTGACCCTAGTCGTAATCATTTGTGAGTAGTATTTTTAGTACCTAGTGTAGCATGTGATTTTGGTGGAAACGGTGGCGTCTTTTTCTACGTCACAGGGGAATGATCTAGTGCTGGACACCAAAGTCACAGTGTTGCCAATGTCTGGGTTGCTGGCATCAAAACTGAACTGACTCTGCTGGGCAAAACCTGAGAGAAATGCATCAGTATTTTGTACAATATTCCTCATTTTATCATTTGTAAAAATCATTTAATTTCAGTTTATGTAAAGTAGATATCAGCTAGCCAAAGTATTCCTAGTGGCCTTTTAAAGTAAGTGCAACATTGATGTTTGTAGTAATACCCACCATTTCCCTGAATGGTCAGACGTGTCGCTCCATTTGTACTGCCCACTGTAGGGGTTACACTCAGGACATATTGAGCTCCTAGTGAATGAATCGAAAATTGTTATTTCATCGGCTGATTATGACATGGCATACTGTAGATTTGTTATTTGCACTGAAGATTAAGGTGGGATGCTTTTATATCTTGCCTGAAAAGTTGACCTGTAGAATGCAGATCAAAAGGCACAAGTACTTGTGTACTCCTTTGTTTTGCATGTTGACTGATCCAGGTGCGTGCTTCCAGTTCTCTGGTTACAGGCAGAAGGACAGTCAGCTTGAAACAGGCGGTCGTTCTGTGTATTTTTGAGATAATATATGATGGTTAGAAAATCAAATGCCAATATTTATAGATTGGATTTTGCATAGTATTAATATGTATTTTTCTCATTTGTAAGTCACTTTGGATAAAAGCGTCTGCTAAATGAATAAAGGTAAATGTAAATGTATGTAAGTAAATAAGTACAAAAATAATTAAGTCAGCCAATAACTAAACAAGCAAACCACCAACAAAAGTATTTGCAAGAAGGTAAGAAAGAAATAGCAATAAGGAAGGCATAAAGTCTTAAATAGAGTCTTATAATGCAAAACCTTTGTTCACAATAACGGTTAAACTCATCACATAATATTTAAAAAAAAAAAAACTTTTTTCATAACTTATTTAGCTGCAAGGTTATTATATTTAAATTTAGCCTGAAAGCCTGCCAAAAAGCAAGTTACAATTTTTAGCTTGAAAAACATAAGGCTATTGCTCGCTCCATATCCTCTCATGTAGATCCTTATACATAATCTCTCCTATCATTAGATTATTTTATTTTCCATTTCTTGGAATAATGAAGCTCATTTAAGAAACTTATCAAAGATGTATATGTATCTGTTATGTCAAAGTTAATAATTATTTACTGTGATAATTAACAATAAACACATTATTAAAATATTTTCATACAAACTATTCAGCATGACTTGATATGGGAAATTCATATTTTATTAGACTCAATTCTCCAAGTTAGACTTTTAGTCTCTAAAATTCTACTCTAGAACATGGAAACATTCAAATATTAGTGACTTATTCCGTGTTTATTAAGTTAAGGCCACTCACTAGAGAGTACAGTATTAATTCATGCACAATAGTTTGCATAACATGTCTTTTACATGTGTATTAGCAGAACTACTAATGCAATAATGACTCATTTTCATGTAACAGACGTCTAGATTTTTAGCAATAAAGGTCACAGTGAATAAACCTTTTACAAGTGTTTAATTAGAGCCAAAAAAACAGGACCCAAATGAAACACCTTTGTTCCTTAAAATAATGTTACCACTGAAGTTACTACATGGTAAAACATTTTGAATAAATAATAATAATAAAAAAAGATAATTCAAATTTCTAAAATATTATTATACAAACTAATATGATAATGATATAATGAAAGCAGTACTTCTGGAGTATGCAATAATAATAAACACACACACACACACACACACACACACACATATATATATATATATATATATATATATATATATATATATATATATATATATATATTCTTATTTTATTAATAATTAAAGATCATAACAATCATAGTAATCATAATAATAATTGTTTAATGACACATACCTGCACAAGTTGCACTCTCTGGCACACAATCCATTCATGCCCAACAACACATGAGCGTGGACCTTTTATATTCCCAAAGCCTAAAAAATGCAAAGCAGAACACTAGCAGCATCGTGTGGGGTTGTTTGTGTACATTTGCCAAGTACACCTGTGTCATGTTTGGTCTGGATATTTTCAGCCAGCTTATCTGTGGCATCTATTTGTGAAAAACCTGTCGGACTGCATAATTAAGGGGAGCCAAGCACAAACACATCATGAAAATGAAAAGGAAAATGATCATTATCAATTTGCACGCTCTCTTAATTGAGCTTGTGAGTTTATGTGAGTTTTCTTGAGAACACTGTGACCTTTTTCTCGTCCCCTTCACAGACTATATCACAGGAATTTGTCTTTCTCTCTAAGTTTCTCTTATTTTGCAAAAACATGCTACCCCTCTTACTTCTTCGTACAGGATGTACCAACAGTCCGCCATTTTTACCTTGACCAATGATCACACTGTTGCTGAGGCACATGACTGTATGATGATTTGTGTCTAACCAATAAGAATTAAAACTATTGTCTGATATACTCTTGTTTTTTTGAATAAACTAAGATACTTTACTATCCGACCTTGTTTGTGTGTGTGTGTGTCTTATGGCAACTCTCTCGAGCTTGAAACAGGATATAGCTGTGGCAGTGTGACAATGCCTTTTATTCTCATTCTCATCAATTTCACATTTTATATTTTCTACATCATCAAAAGATTTTCTAACAGAAAACCCGTCACAGGTTCCTTTGCCTGAATTCTGGAAATCTAGAATGCGTCTTTTCTGCACGAAAATTACAAAAAAAATGTGGGGTTGACCCAAATTGCGTATTGACAATTATACACTAATAAAAGCAGTTAAACAGGTAAAATCTGCCTAAAGATGTCCAAAACCTTGCTAGATAAGTGTACTTTAATCACACAGTAAATGTCAGGCTTTTTGATGAAGTTGTTGGATAGTTAGATACATGCCATAGCAAAATGGACATACACCTTATCAGTTTGTAAGCAGAAACCAGCTATCAAAATGTCTGAGATGCTCCAGGGCCATCACGTCATCATCAAAACAAAGAAGAGTGCTTTCAAACTCTGTACAGATCAACAGCAGATAGCGTTTTAAAAATGTTTAAAAAGTAAAAAGACCAGAAATTATGCAAACAGAACAGTAGTGGCTGTGTGATTTCTTTTTTTCCACAACAATGTTAGCGTGAACAGAGTCCAGTAAAGTGAAGAGACAACAATGAGGCCTGCGTTTCAATGCCGTGACTTTTACACAGACATACTGTATCTGATAATCAAATAACTAATTTCCAGTTGTAAAGTGAGATTTCCTATGTAGATCATTTTAAGCTTGTCACGAGATCCACGTAATGAGGTTAGTACAGATGCAAATGCAGATAAGCGTTTATTTTGAGAGAGACAGGCAGACAAATCCAAAACATGAGACAATAGCGAGGTCAAGAAACAAGCAGTGGGTCAGGGGATTGGCAAACAGGCATAAACTGGACGAGGCAAGAATTGAGAACGAGAAACAAGAAGCAAGATCAACGAACATGAAACAAAACGAGGAACAGGGTACAAACGCTTGATGCGGTGATAACACTCAATACTTCGCAAAGTCATGTGTTCAAACAGTATCTTTAACTGTGGTTGTGAGTGCTGTGAATTTGATGCAGGTGTACATGATTAGAATGAATGTGAGTGTTCTGGGAATTGCAGTCTATGGCGGCCATGTTTGTAGGCCGCAGTGCAGGGTGGGAAATGTAGTCCCTAGTTTGCTGTGATATGACAAAGCTAATGGAGTAATGTCTTTATTACATAATATGATGTGATATGTATGATTATATATATCTTTATTTTATGATAGAGGTCAGAAATATTGGATCATGTTTTAATTATATGTATTACTAATTTATAAAGTTTAATATAATTTGTAATTGAAAACAAGTACAAGGGGTATTGAATTAACTTTAAATACACAAATGCCTATGGGCACAACAGTAACTGAACTTCATATGTTATCTATCTATCTATCTATCTATCTATCTATCTATCTATCATTATAAATAATTATTACAAGTTAACATTTCCTTTGTAGTAAAGTTTTAAAAAGAAATAAAACTAGCTTATTTATTTGGTGTACAGTATAGTATATAATAGTATGATAGTTTCTTTGTATATTTGTATAAAGTACATTACAATCTTAAAATATTATTAAAACAATGACAGAAGATTCAGAAACATTTCAAAAACCATTCCTCAATCACATTTTTCAAGAAAATACATTTAGTATTTTTCCAACTAAATAGAAAGAGCCGTTGTAAAGGTTTTAAATAGTAAAAAACCTTAATGTTGCACACTTTCTGAATATATTCATAGCCTGAGTATCTCCGATATTTGACCAATTAATGTTGTTATTTCATGCTATCACTAGGTGGCACACACACTTTATGTTGTCGGTTGAAATCATATACTATTTACCATATAAAACTGACCATTTTGTAGACATACAGTATTAGTTTAAATTTTTAGTTGTTGTTGACTGAACTCTATATTGAGCAGTTTACTTAATTACTAATATTATTTATAATTGAAATATAAGGTTTTGTACTCTTGCATATCTTGAAATTATACTAAAGCACAGTTACTATATTAATATATTTAATTTTATTAAAACACTAAATATATATATATATATATATTGACTTATTTAAGTGACTGTCAAAACAATTCAGTACAGTGCATCTTCATATGTTAGCCGGAGAGAAACACTTGATTTCAAAGTTCCGGTTCAGCTCTGAAGTATTATGGGAAATCGAGTCAAACTGTGATATAAATGACCCAGATCATTTAAAAGAATCACAAGTTTGTACTCATTTGCATAATTACTTAATAAAGTTTACTATTCATTTTAATTATAAAAAGATACAATGGGTATTGAATTCACTTTAAGTACACGAGTTTCTATGGGCACGCACAGTAGCGCCACTTCATTTCCCAGCATTCATAGCGCGCGAGCTAGTGGTCCGCCTGGAAAGGTCCCACAGGAAGCATGAGTTTTAGTTGTTAGCTAT